>NW_019525256.1:437088-441495 GCF_002814215.2 Seriola lalandi dorsalis
ACCTCTGAGAGTGAGAGAGTCTCCTCTCTCTCTTCTCAGAAGCTGCACAAACTACAAAGGGCGCCCGGCTCTGATCCACATGCTGACATGACGTCACTGACGTGATGGTAATGTGATTAGTAACACCTGTGCATTTTACAGTATGATGTGTCTAAATATCTGCTGAGAAAAAGACATACATAGAAGGATAAACTGTTGTCTGCCAAGAAGCACAAAGTTAACCCCAAAACTACAAATTGTCCTGTTTCTATGTTTGTATGGATCAAATAACAGAAACAACATGTTGATTATTTAGCTCTGGAGGTGCTAAAGGGATATTTTGAACTTTGGACGGACAAAAAGCAAAGATTAGATGAACCCATGATGAAATTAATCTAATTTTGTGTAGCGTTTGTGGTAAATAAAAGCATGTTTCTGTTCATTCTTATTTCTGTCATTTGCCCTGGTTTCCACATACATACTGTGGCATGTCAGTGGCAGTTATGGGTAATCTGACTACTGTATCTCCTCTCTCCCTCTGTTGCACATCCTGCAGGTAAAACAGACTCTAGGGACGCCCCGCAGCTTTCCTGCACCGCTGGGTGTTTTAGGAGATTTAAAAACAGCAGCGGGGAGATACTTGATATCAACATAATACCTCACCCTCTCTTTTTCTCTCTGTCTCTCTACCAATTAAGACAATGAGAAACCACAATTATGTACACTGCAATAAAACCCTGTGATTGCTGAGGATGTCCGTATGTTACACATCACATTTACAGCACACTGCAAAGGATGTCAACACAGCATGCAGCATGGAAGATGCTGATGTGTGATTTTGTATGTGAGAACATGTCAGGTCCACTTACTGTACCTTCTGCTGTTCACATGGTGGAGTCAGGCTTGAGAGGAGATCCACAGCTCCCCCTGTCAGTAACTGGGGACAGTACAAGATAGATATGTCAGAGCAGCTTGAAAGCTATTATGTAGGTTGTATTGCACTCCAGTAACCTTGAAAAAGTCTGCATGTAACCAGACATATACACATGCAAAAGGCAGAGGCAAAACACACACACACACACACACACACACACACACACACACACACACACACACACACACACGCACAAACAAGATAAAATTGTGAAGTCCAATAAACTCTCTCAAGTGCTACATCTCACCTCCCACCTCTCTGTCTGTCTCTCCCCAGCTCTCTCTGTCTCCTCTGAGGTCACTGAAACGGGGCGTAATGTTTGCTCGCCTGTAAATGCACCGTAAAACAGATAGTCCTGAAGTGGGGAAAGGTTCTGCAAAGTCACAGTGACATTGCTGAGCCAGGGCGAGAGCGCTGATGGAGACACGAGATTGTACACAGATGAATATTCCACTGCTGAGAAATGTCATTAATCAGGAACTTACCTTCTCTGTCAGGCCGTGGTTAGGCCGACCCAGGCCGACGCTGATTAAGATCAGGGTGTGATGACTGATACCAAATGTGAAAAAGTCTCTGTTCTTTGTCTTCCTTGCTTCTTTGTCTAAACTTTTTTTTATTTTGTGTCATATCAAGGTATAACTATAAAACCTAGAGGTGTATCTGTGTGTTTGTAACACTTCTTAAGGGCTTGTGGGACTTGAGATGAGTCACATTTGGATATCATTCAGTTCCCATGAGCTAAAAAAGATACATGGGATTTGTATGTTGCACAACACCCATAGCTGTAATTATCCTTGTTAGCTCCAAGCTTTTGTCATTTAGCATAAAAGGCGGTAAAAAAGGAAGGACAAAGTTAACACAACCGTGAGCCCCTCAAGCTCTTCCTCTCCTCCTCCTCATCTCCTTTATTCACAGGATAAACTGGAAACAGAATTAAATTACTTTTCCGAGAGACAGAGAGACGAGAGACGAGGAGGAGGAGAAGAAGAGGAGAGAAAGAGGCTTCCTCGGCCCCGGGATATCACCGCTGTCTCTTTTTCCCAAAGTTGAGGAGCTTTAGAGTAGTAGATTTAGAGAGAATTGGGAGGAGATAATATGACAATTTATCTTTTTATGAGAGGAATTCTGTAATCCGCTTCAGCTCTCACCTGGAAGAGTAGCACGGTTTTAGTGCTATTGGAAATGGTCATATTGAGGCTGGGCGATTTTTGTTGTTGCTGTTGTGAATGAAGTTGAGTGAATGACCTTTGTGTCCTTTTTGAAAGACTTTCTGGAATCTTGTTTGCTGTTTTCATGTATTTCTCCTGCGTGTCTCCTGTGTAAATAACAATGACTAAAAAGTTTGCAATTACATAACATTCACACTGCAGGGAGGGACAAACACCCCCGAGGGGAGTCAGGTTGTTTACTGGCGGTGTTCTTTAATCAGAAATGCAAGAGATTAGCGCCTGGAAAGCCTGCCGCGGGCCTGTTAGTGCACAAACAGGAGAGTCAGTCTTTCACGGTTTATCAGCACTTCTGTAACATATGCATAAAGAAAGCGGCGTAGCGGGTTTTATGCCAGCGAATACCTCAGCTCTTCTCTGCTGGCAGCGTGCTTTATAGTGCAGCTGATTTGTAATTTCCCTGTGGCCGCAGGTCTCCCGGGGGAACAGGTTGTTGCTGCTTGCCCTCGCTCTCTGCATTAACTCTCATAAATGATTGAGGAGGCACGTGTCAGCCTCGGCCTGGGCCACTTCTTGAAATTCACTCATACTATTAAATATGAAAAAAGGCCCATATCTACTGCACAGATTAGAGAGGAAGCGGGTAACATGGAGATGATGTAAAAGTCTCAAATTCTCACAAAGAGAAAGAGACTCTATCTTCACAATGTCCACTTTTATCATCTTATAAATAATCATGATAAGTTACAAGGAGACAGTCAGACCGCCACCCAGGATATGGTCAAATGTAGACCTTTTTTTTTTTTTTTTTTTAAAATAACATTAAACCTTCTGGGATAGTTTATCCTCAGAGTGTTTTCTTTCATCATCCTCGTACTTCCTCTTTAGACCCAGCCAGCGCGGTGAGTCCAGGCCCTCCGAGGCTGGCATTAAATCCCAGCGGGAGGTGAAGGTGCTGGGGGTACTTTCTTCAAAGGCAGGCTTGTTGGAAATCCTCAGCCACAGCCCTCTTATGTAACTGTGCGCCTGCTTCTCAACTTGACAAGTAAATGTGCCTCATCAGCTGTCTTCACTGCATTATTCATGGGAAGAGTGGAAATGACTGACTTGAATACACTCCATCTATCTTAAATGAATGTCTTAGCCTTTGGCAGAGTGCACATAGAGATCTGAGCTGGGAGCTCGTGTGTGTGTGTGTGTGTGTGTGTGTGTGTGTGTGTGTGTGTGTGTGTGTGTGTTTGAGGTCAAAGCGGAAAATTAAAAAACGCATACAATTTACTGCAGGAGGTTAAAAAAAAGAATCAGAGAAGTTAAAAATGATTGTATTATCATTTATTAGAAAATGACTGATGTGCACACCACGAATGTATGACTTCATTTGGATGACGGTCTAATATCTTAAAAAGCTTATCAAGAATATGATCCAGTGAGTCAAATTAATGTCAGATAAATCATATTTTCAGCTTCACTTTTTCTTCACTCCTGGAGTGGAGTTGGACTAGTGATTCACAGAACAGGGCTGGAGTGCCCCGTTCTGTCAATGAAGGCAAATAGTGACTTGTTCGAGTGCAGCCACTAGAAGGTGCTGTAATTCCTAAGGCCAAACACAGAGCCAAAGAGTGAGGTAGTGAGGTTGTGGGTAAATTAAAGGGCAGGTGAGTAGTGTTCTTTTCACAGTGGGACTTCACTGCTGTGATGCTGTGTGTAAAAGAGTACCAACTTCCTAAAAGCTGCCAGTTTTGATCTGAGTGGTTTTGATCCATTTTCAGTGTTGAGGGGGGATTTGATAATCACTCCTGAGGGTGTACGCGTCGTCCACGGCTACTTTAAAGACAACATTGTCTCTCAGGATGTACCACTTCATAAAAACATTTCCCCATTTTCTTTTATAATCTGTTAAGTTTGTGATATTACAATGGGGCCAAAATAATCATGTGTTGTTTCATATTGTGCGTGATAATCTATGGGAATGTCTCTGAGAAAGTGATCTGTTTGTTTTGATCTCACCCCTCTTCCCCCATGCTCCCTGTATGTGACCATCCCCCCAGCCCCACCCAAAGCCACGTACATTTTCTTTGGGGACAAAAGCATGTCCCCAAATCCCGCTGACTCCGTGGCAGTGGTCCGGTCCCAGGGCCGTGCAACACTGAGCCCCCCCCTTGGGGGCCCATGTCCTGAAGGCTCCAGCATCAAAGAGCTCCTGGGTCAGGGGGCTGAGTAGAACCTGATCTAACCCTCCTGTGCCCTTTGCATCACAATGTCTGGGTACGTTCCCACTCTTTAACCCTCACTTTCCCCGCGATATGCGTATATCAATGATCCCCCCCC
>NW_019525256.1:441571-474479 GCF_002814215.2 Seriola lalandi dorsalis
CCCCCCCCCTCCCCGACCCTGACAACCTCATGTGTCCCTCCCACTGCTGTCTGACACACAGATCACACTCTGGTTCCTTTTGGCAAGAAACTGTTGATTTTATTCGAATTAATGAAAGTCAGGACTCGAATTACAACAAGACTTTGGTTTGGGGGAAAACACTAAATCTGTAATTGCTATTAGTTCCATGTTTAAGAAATTAAAGCATTTCGTCTGGATACTGGATCTCAGGATTCAACACACTTTGCTGCGAGTGAGCAAGCAGCAAAATAATCCGTCCTAATCTTCCTGCAGCTACCAGCTAATATAAATGCCATCTTTTATCATTATTCTGAAAACTAGACATTGCCTATAGACTGTATTTTGAAGTATGCTAATCCTTCAATAAAAATGCACTAACTGCTGATCAGTGTCCATAAATTTCCCTCTTAAGATCTGCTTTTGTTTCCATATTAAACAAAACGTAGAATGCAGATCCAGCCCAGTAAGATGACACCAAATGATTACGACCCATTATGAACTCATTCTGTCAAGCTCACTCTCTCTCTGAATGACATTTCAGATGGGCTGAAGTACACGGCCCGAACTTTTCCTCTGAGCTTACGGTCCCACCAACCATATTACCCCATCCATAAAGATGTCAAAGCATCACAAATCCCTTTATCTCACCGCCATTTCCACTGAGATGGCGATTATCCATGCCGTGCAAGACACATTATGCAACGGAGTAATAGACTTGCCATTCAAAGTTAATGGGATTATATTTCAGTCTGTGCCGCTCTGACACGTCTATAAACAGGGTTTTGCTGAGGGAAAAAACTTAAGCAATCTAGATTTTGCGAGACACACAATGGCTCTACATTCAGGAAGTGTGGTTAATCTATTTAGAAGCATTTTCAATTGCTCACTCCGTCCCCCATGGTTATTCAAATAGTTGTGCTGAAGTTTGGTTTAGGGGAAGACAAAAAGGCATGTGGACCTCGCCATAAATAAACGAAGGCACAATAGTTTCCACTCAAACTGTTGCACAAACTCAAAGCCAACAAGTGGAAGGACACTGGAGGCATCCTCTCCGGCCAGTTTAACATAACAAAATTCATTGTATTATCATGAGTTTACTTTTCAGTGGCTGAGCAGAAGGCCGTTGTTTCAAAGGGACTTGGTAAAGTCGAATGAGAGGAGGAGAAGTGGAGGGCAAAGGGCACAATCTTACATGAGTTTCCTCTTTCTCTGATGCCCAATAAAATTGTGAAAGGGCTGAAAGTGAATGGCAGGGATGGGGTCACTGAGAGGCACAATAGTATCTGAGGAGAGAGGAAATCTAATCAGCTTGGAGATGCTAATTTTATGGAGCACCAATTAAGGAGAGTTTTTTATGACACTTTTTTGAGAAAACAAAACAGCAGAGCTGTAGCTTCTCGGCTGGGGGCCCCTTGCTCGAGTGGCCCCTCTGTACCAGTGAAATGCCCCCCCCAACCTCCCATTCTCTTTGCCTCAGCAGCATTGAGCCCAGGCTCTAATGGGATGGCACCTCCTTTATGCCTGCCCTCACCCACATTGGGGAAATGAGGCAGTGTCTGTTTGTTGTTCTGGAAGGTTGTGTGTCCCGTTTATCACTGTCACAGCGCAGAGGCACACAAAAAGAGAAGGACGAGGGGGGGCTCTGCTGTCCAATCTGTCCTGCTTTGGGCTTTACGACAACGGGCCCCACGTGGCGAGTACCCCACCCCGGACCCATACATCTCCATCTCTGCCTTTCGGGCACCGACAGCCTTTGTATCGGCTCACTCCGGCTGCCAAGATATGTGTCTGTGCCGCTAACGGGGGTCCGGGTAGAGCTCCTAACTAGACAATGACAGGAGATCCAAGACGGCCAATGTTTAACCAGCGAGCGGCCCACTCACGTCCTGGCCTGGCCCCATAGCCCCCTGTGCCTTTGTGGGCTCAGGGTTAATCTTTTAGAGGCCGGAGCAGAGGCTCACCCCCTCCTGCCCACTGTCCCCCAGATATACTGCCACACAGTCACTAGAGCTGTATTTTTATGGGACCTTTTGTTGAAGTGCTGCGTACTCTGCCTTTAAGTCTACAGTGCTTCATTACCCTCCGATCTTTAATCTGTCTAGGAATTAACACATCGTGAATAATAGATTACTTGGAAAATGAAGCAGAGTGAAAACCGAAAAGGACGCCTTGTTCTCGTTACTGCCCCATCTCGTCTCGTCTCCTCCCCTGCCCCACTTTCCATCTTCATGCACATGGGAGAAACGCGGTGCTGGGTTCTCTCTTTCAGTGCCTCTCCTCTGTATCAAGTATTTACAGGCCCTCGTAAACATGTATTGATATTTAATGCTGCACTCAGCAGGGCAGGGTCTTCTGGGGCCAAACTTAGATGACTGTGCCTCTCTGAGACAGGAAAAGTGAGACAAAGAGTGATATTAATAACAAAGGTTGCTGTAAACCTACACTCCTCACCCTCGTGCCACTGAGAGGCCACACAGCCGTATGACAGCCGCCTGGTGTGGCAGCTGAGAAACAGGCCTCTTGTTCTTATGTGAGGGGAGAATCTCAGAGTGGAGAGATTTCCTTTCACCACTAATGTGGCGTCATGCAGTGGCCTGATGTCTCTTTTGAGGAAGAAATGGCAGCATCTGTGTGTATCATATGTACTGATGAGGAGTGTTGATCGGTGCTGGGTTTTGCCTTTCAGTGTAACAGTACAGAGAAGGTCATCGGGACCTTGAACACTGACTCATTCAGATGTTGTGATGTGCTGCATTATAACTGTGTTTCTCATCTATTATTTATTATTTTTTTGGACTTTATCTCTTATTTGTATTTTTATTGTATTTGTGTGAACTGTGTTTCTTCACTTTATTTGAATAACCTGTTACCTGAAAATTATCATATTAATACGATTTGCTTATATCAAGTTCCAGTCCTTAGTCCTGATTGGCTGAGCCCTCTATAACAGTGGTTCTCAAACCTTTTCACGTTATGAACCCTTAAACTGACACAAATCAGACCACAGACCCCCATCTGATAAGATCTTTGCTTTTAGATGTTTTACTACAGAAAGTGTTTGAAACCCATGATCATAATAGTAATAGAACCCCCTCAAGGACCGAACTTTGAGAACCACTGCTCTATAACACTGATAGAATACTAGCTATACTACTCTACTATACCATTTTATATTAATGTGCAACCACAAATCACCACAGTTTGCTTGGCAACCACATCAATGATGGCAATTACATAACTAAGATGTACAACTGTACAACTGTAGAGTTCTGAAATGAGCTCACAATGTAATTACAATGTGCAGTTTCAAATTAAAAAAGTTAATACAACAAGCAGCACTAATGATACAACCCCCAGGAAAATAAAAGACATTAGGTAGAGATAGAATAAATAATAAAGCATTGGCCGTGATAATGATGATATTTAAACTCCAAATTCATTCAGACTAAGCCAATATACAGTGATTCTCCAGTCAAAGGAGTGTGTTCCTGTGAGCGAAGGTTGTCTGTTTGTTCATGACTCATCATACGACAGGTCTGAACCAATCGTGAATTTTTTTTGGACCAAGAAAATAAAAAGCACTTAGCTGAAAATAAATTGCTGGATGCCACAAATTCTCTGAAATCGCTCGTATGCACTACTCAGGAACAGATCTTATGTGACTGGTTCTTGCATGAGGCCTATTGTCATATTTCTTCCTTGTCAAAAACCTGGTGCCAACATTACCCACAATGACCGCCATCAGCTCAGTCAGAGCTGCATACACGTCAACTGATATTGGCTTTTTTCTGTGGCTAAAACGTGTTTTCATCCACAGCAGCACATCGCCCCGTTCCTGTGCTGGTGCTTCTGCCTGCTTCTCTATACTGGTAGTGCACCTATCCGGATCTACTGCTGCTATTACAGTGACTGCAGATAAGTACCTCATACAACTGCATCAAATAACCCGCAATATCACTTTAAACTTGCTAAAATGTTGAGACTGACTACACAGTCACATGATTTTACACAGGATGAAGATATCTGAAGCAGAATATCAAAACATTTTTGATTCGATGACAGCTCTCCTGTTATGGAGACAGGTCAAGAGCACCGTACCCCTTCGCCCCTCCACTAGTTAAACAACAGGAGGCCTATAAACCACAGGGTCATGGCCTGGTGTTTGCCAGCAAGGCATAGAAGAACAACACACCGCCTCTGACTCTGTCCTTCATATCATGTCTCTCTGACAGTCAGTGTGACTCCTATGGGACACAGTGACAGATCAGCTGGAGGACATGTCCACGTTTCGGCCGGGTTGGACACTGGATGATAACGTGGCACGGGAGCAGATCCCCTCATCAGTATTCAGATCCAGCCATATGTGAATTAAGGTTTAATGCGCGTCTGTAATCGCCCACCTGAGCCCCTTGGGTCACGCGTGGAGTGAATGTGTGTGTGTGGGTGCTATACAAAAAAGAAAGAAAGAAGAAGAAGCAGGGGATGAAGATGAAAATGACTGAGTGAGGGGATATGACATAATTTGAAATATTGTAAAAGAATATCACAGGAATAAAGCTTCATAATTGAACAATCAGTTTTTTTTTTTTAAATGGCCAGACAAGGCGTGTGCCCATTGAGCTAAATTGCAGTTCTCCATTTCACTACATCAAGCTAAAAGTCAATTGTGTGTCACTAACTAGTCTGATGCCTTCAAAAGACCAATACTTACAAAACAGACACGCTTGATTCAGTGGCTCTGCAGAGGCTGTATAGAAACCAAACACATGTGGGCGCACACACACACAAACACGCACACCATTGATCAGCTCGTCAATCACTGGCCAATGAGGATAGCCAGTGGCCACCAACACTCAGGTTATTGTGTGCGTTGACCCCGGGGTCAGCGGTAAGTAGCTGAGGACTGAGCCCCACACAAAAGGACAGCATCATGTACTTTCCACATACAGTGGCGTTGCCGCCGGCACCCTTATGAATAGACACATGGCAGGCCTATCCACAGATGGGACGGGGAGAAGGGAAAGGGGGGGGCTATGTGTGTGTGAGTGTGTGTGAGTGAGTGTGTGTGCATGTGTTGCCGTGGTGAAGGAGCACCAGCGGAGGTAACAGACTGAAACAATGGTGCTGATGAAAGGCAGGAGTCGTGCCTGGGCTTCGGGGAGGGAAATTATTGGGCGAGCAGGTCCCCTGGTTTATCAGACTGGATAACGCGGAGACGAGGGGGATGGAGGAGACAGAAGGGGGGGGCACAGAGCGGCAGAAGTCTGCAGCACCGACACAAAGCCACCCCCATGCACCAGTGAGTGGCCAACTGTTCAAAAGTGTGACCAGCACAATGCCGAGCAGATACACTTTGTGTGTGTGTGTTGTGTTTAAGTGTGAGCATCTCTATAGGCCTGTGGGCATGTGTGTGTAGTTTTTTGATTGATTAGGATTTGCCAACTGTTTTAATCCTCATTTACAGCATCTGTATCGCCCTTCTGTTCACACATCCTTAGTTTTCTTGGACTTTACTGAAGGCAGATCAATGTAGCAAACAATCAAAATTGCACCAGTGATCATCACAGTCTTTAAAAGGTCAGATCAGCCCAATCACAAAAAAAGCACATTTACTTTTTAGAGTTATCTATTGAGATTTCTGTCGCCGCCCCAAACTAATGGAGATAAGTGGTACTGTATTCATGATGCTCAGAGCGTTGACATTTTAAATTCACAAAGGTTCAGCAGCCACATAATGTTCTAGAAATTGTGCCTTGATAATTCACAGATCCATCTTTAATCTAGATTAAAGATCTCCCTCTGTGTGTTCTGTAGATTATCAAGCATAACAGGGACACTGCTGATGGAAATAGATGTTGAATGATTTTACGACATCTTATGTCCTGAATCAATTGAATTATTTCACTGCTGTATGCAGCACAAATGAAATTGCATTCATTTCCATTGTAGTGGTGTGGAGACAAATGAAACCAAAGCTATCTGTGTGTTTTTGCATAGTTTGGGTGAACCGAGTCTCTGAAGCTTCAGGTTCTTGAATACTGAATGTACCAAACTTTAAAGTCACCAGACTGAAAGAAGACGAGTCCTGTGTTTTTGACTCATGCACCACTTGCCAATTGATTTAGAAATTCTTTATCAATTATTATGACTAAAACCACAGGCAGCCACATCTTGGACCTTTGTTACTTCAGAGATTATTTTTAAAGTGAGTCTATGTAACTTTTGATAAACACAAGTAATGATTATGAGATCATGTAAAGCAGGCAAATGTAATGTTGTAATGTTACAGTGGGAGCCAAGTCACAAGTCACTGTAAATTTTACAGCAATATCTACCTAACGTTTGCTAATGTAAACCAAGATCAGCTACCATAAACTGCCGGTCATACCAGACCAGGCTGTAGCAGCAGCGCTGCTGATTTAATGAATCGTAAAAAGGTGATGTTATTGTTTCAGAATTCAACTTTTCATTTGTAAGAAGTCTAAACTGGCTTTAAGACGTGAATCTTTCTCATTTGGTGGTGACAGTTTTCAGGAGGCTGCCATCCTTTGGGTTCCTGCAAACCTGAAGGCCAACATCTGGACCTGGTCCCTACACCTCCTGATGCCGGTCTGCTCGGCAACCAGTTCTGCTCTTTCCCCTTTCACTCTCTCCCCCTCCGGCGTGTCTTTCCTCCCTTGGTGTCCCCCCAGGGTAATTGTGGGGTAATTTATGAAGTTCTAGCAGCATGGAGTAGGTCGGTGTATGGGACAGCCTGCTGACCGAGCCCCATTCAGCTCCAGAGGAGAGAGCCTGGACTCCTTTTATCCACCCCATAATCAGCATCTCTCCCTGGGCCTGGATCCCCCTCCTGACTCCCCTCGCCCTGCAGCCCTCCTCAGCATGCAATCCTCCGTGGCCGCTTAAAGATGAAGGGGAAAGTTATTGGACTCTTTAGTGACTCATAAACATCCTAGGGGATTTTCATAGTGCCTTTGTGTCTTTTTGTTGTGGCTGGGATAATGCAATTGTTTCAGGCAGTGTAAATGAATAAATCACCGAGCAGTTTGTCCCGGTGGTGAGAGATAACAAAGGGCAGCACTCCCCGTTCTCAGAAACACTTGTCAGCCCGTTCAGACACTTTGTGAAACAATTTTATATCTCTCTCCCCAGACATTGGAAACGTTTAGATCCATAGATGAAGGAAACCAAACCAGTCCCACATATCTTCTCCTTCTGATCAATTCTCCTGCTACAATTTTGATCTTAGAGCCTTGATATCCAAGCAACATAGAGGAAAATGGTGGTAAACAAAAGCTGCTGCATGTCCTCTCTGCTCTCGACCACATGCCCAGATTAAAGCTCAGTGTGTGTGTGTGTGTGTGTGTGTGTGTGTGTGTGTATGTGTGTGTGTACAGGAGATCAAGCCACTGATCCTGTTAAACAATGACCAGTAGAGAGTGAAGGAAGCCTAATGGTACACAACACAGGTTTGCTCTTCAGCTTAGTGCTTTATTGAGCAATGATAGGCCCTAATCTAGCCTGATCCTCTGTCGCTACAAGCATATGCCTGTGATAATGCCCTCATTTTCTGGTCACCTGAGCACTTTCATTGGAGTGCACCCTGTGAGGCAGCAGAAAGGGGGTCTCTAAAGCCTAAAAATAAGTCTGTCACAGAGCCCTTGAATTGGATGAAGGGTCCTGAAAGGTGGCATCCAGAGAAGAAAGTCAAACACCCTGATGCAGGGTTAAAAATTGAAGGATTATGTGAAAACATGGAGGGTGGCTACGCTTTCATTTGTAAAATGCAAAGCCCAGAGATCCTTGTGTCTCTCTGTGTGGCCCGTTGCCTCTGTAAACACATGAATAAGAATAAGAATGAGCAGGAGAATGGGTTTTATCTGGCTCATGCATATAATAATGGAGTAAGAGAAGGCCTGATTACACTCCATTCATTAGGTTAGAGCCCCTAAAAAATGATCCATATATGTGTTCAGAGTGTTTACTAGTACGCAACTTCTCTTAGCTGTTTCTTCTCATTGATTTTCTTTATCTCCATTCATTTTATATGAGTGACAGTCTTACTAATCTAATTTCATGAGCGGTTAATGAGTATCCTGGCACATTTCTTCTAAATTTATAGATTATTTATTAAGAGCATTAAGACAACATTATTGGTTGTTTCCTTCTCTCTGGACTGTGTAAAACACAGTGAAAGGTGTGGCACAGAACCAGCCATTAAAAGGTCTGACTGGAAAAAGGATGAAATCCGGACCATTGTGTCCAACATAGTTAATTAGGACCTGACCCAATTAACAGAGAAGAGTCCAGCAGCCATGTTGGCTTCGAGCCTAACGATGGGAAAATCCATATGCTCCAAATAAATGGCCCATGTTGGCTCTCAAGGTTTCCCAATTATAATATCACTGAATGTTGGCTGAGCCAAAGCACCCTGCGGGGCCCCCTGATGGCGCTGTGGGGGGGGGTCCTGAGGGCCCTCGATTCCCACTCCTCTAACTTTTTGTGGGTCCAATGTCTTTCGGATCTTAAAGAATACACACAGTGAGATGCAGACCGTTGTGAGCTTCAATGCAAGTCCAGCAAAATTAAAACACAACACTGGTAATTATGAAATATAAATGCACGTTTAAACACAAATAAACAAACTTGGTTGAGCCACCCACTCGCAGATAAAAATACAAATCAGCAGAATGACTTCATGCAACACAAAGGGTGCTATTGATTCATTTACGTGTCCGTGTGGAAAATGATATGTAGGAAAAAAGAACACAAATAAACAAAAGCAGGAGATAAAATTACTATAAAGGGCAAAAAGAGTAAAAGAATGAATCATCCAATCTCTTCGCTTAAATATCTGAGAATTGATGTTTGTCAAAGAGAGGGAGAAATTGCCAATTTGGAGATTTATTTAGCCCATAAGAGGGAGGCATTCACATCTGAGAGGGTTAGGTGAGGAATTAGACTTGAAGCCATTTTTGCAGCGTCACTGGATTGTATTTGTTTTCAAATAAGAGAAGTTTTAGAAATGTCATTAGATCATAGATGAATACATAAGGGTCAAAAAGCAGATGGATTTTGGAAGGAATCAGGATTATTACTGAATATATCAATATTTTTTGGACAAAGGATGTTGAAAGAATACAGCATTTGTTTCCTTACTGAAAAAGGAATAATCAACCTTTTTACCCACTGAGATACTTGCTAAAGAAAATTTTGAAAACATGGTTGTAATATTAAAAGCTTTGAATTTATGGTCTTTTACACTTGCAATTTATGTATCAACTGAGAGTAATGATATTTTGGAAATTATATTTTTTCAGAAGAGGGATGTTGATAATGTTGTTAGAAACAGAAACAGCCTCAGACACCACCCTGAGGAGAAGTAGCCAAAACCGTGGAGCAGAGCTGTGTTAATATATGGAACCAGCAGTATACAAACACATGAATTTCAAGTCAGTGGTCACTCCAAATTTACTTTGACAGACTGCAACAATCCTGAAGCTGCACAAAGACGCCCACGGCTGGAGGAGAGCGTCTTCTGGTGTTGGGTAAATATAAACCGGGGCATCCTACTGTGCACCAAGATGAGAAAAGCAAACAGTTTCTCAGAAGAGCTGACAGATGATGAAACACAGCCCATTCCAGCCATGACGCCTCAAAAATGTTTCCTCTATTTCAACTGAATATAACCTTGTATATGTGCAATTATTGTGCTCCAGGCGACAATCAATGCCGCATCCAAGGTTCACACAACCAGTGTTTTTTTGTTTTGTTTTGTTGCAAATCTCTTCCACTGCCCAGGATGGTGTAAAACATGAACAGAACATTATCATATTTTCAAACTCCTGGCCCTCGAGCAGCGCCTCACTGGAGGCTTTGCTTGGCAGAGACGAGGCAGGAAATTCCAGCGCGGAGCGGAGAAATCCAGCCTGTGAACGCCACACAGAGAGAGAGAGAGAGAGAGAGAGAAAGAGAGAGAGAGAGATGTTTGATCCAGCAACAAAATCAGCTCAGCAGATACACGTCTCACATCAAGCCCGAGAGGAATCCATATGTCACTCCACCTGAGATAAGCATACAGTTTATCTAAAGTTTATCCAACATTCGTGACGGCCCCATTTTCATATCAATGGAGAGAACGTGAAAAAAAGCAAGAAAAAAAAAACCTGAGAAAGTGCTAGTAGCTTTACGGTTGAATTAGTGGAAGACAATGCCGTGCCCACTCTTTAGTATCTTTTTAACTACCTCCTCCCCAACTGAAGGACCCCCTTCCAGTGATAGTGATGTGATTTCACAGACTGTTTGGGGAGCCAAGTCAAATTTATCTGACCCCTTTTGTCTTGAGCTCCTGGTTGAATTGTACCTAGTCTGCCATTAACGCTGCTCTTTACATGTTTAAGAACCTCATATGGTGCTTCATACCTTTCTCCAAAGTGTCTCATGGATACCATATGTAAATAAGGCCTTGAAGGCATCATATATCTGGCATTATGGAGCAGGGCAGTAAAAAATAGTCTGTTTCACTCTGTAGCAGATCTGCGGTCCGCACTCGCACTTTTACTTCACTTTGACAGTCATACTTGCTAAACTGCTTTTTTCTTTTTATGCATCATCACACATTGACTGTTTATAACATGCACAACAGTCGTGCTCAACTCCTGGGTGTACAGCTTAACACAACATGTGGACATCCCCCTGTTTTGGTTAATGTGTAGGGAGTTCAGGGTTGGGGGGGGGGGTTTAAATGTGGGTGTGAGAAGGTGAAGTGGGGGCTGCAGGAAGGAGGTGTAAGAGGGTGTGGGGGGGGTGAAAGTGTGTCCCTTCTGCAATTGGCTGTGGCTCTAAGTGTCTCATTATGCAGCTTATTGTTCCTTTGTTGTGCCGGCAGTATAAATACACCCCAGTGGGCCCAGAGGGTGACAGTTTAGACAGACTCACTCCTGTGGACAGACTACTCATCACACTGAATAGCACAGACTGAGAGACTGTGGCGACACTACAGGAAACTGGGGAAGCTTGAAAACAGAGAGAGCATCTATAGAATTTAAGTCCTCAGCTCAAGCTCTCTGTGTTTAAAGTTGAATTTTTTGGACCTTTTTTTTATTCTTTTTTCTTTCTCTTGCTGGAACCAAGATGGATTCTGACGCTGGATCCACCTGCAGCCGCTCCTCATCCCCAGACCTGGTGGTGGATGACTCAGCTGGGAACTTCTTCTCCAACAAGATGTTCCAGACTTACTGTCACGAGAACAGAGCAGACAGCGAGGCCGGCCAGGGAAGGACGGAGCACTGCGGCGAGGGCGGCAAGAACAAGACCAGGTCTGAACTCAGCAAGGAAGAGGTGCAGGACCTGAGGCTGAAAGTCAACAGTCGAGAGAGGAAAAGGATGCATGATCTGAACCAGGCGATGGACGGCCTGAGAGAGGTCATGCCCTACGCTCACGGCCCCTCCGTCCGCAAGCTGTCAAAAATCTCCACCCTGCTGTTAGCCCGCAACTACATCCTCATGCTGTCCAGTTCTTTGGAGGAGATGAAGAAACTAGTGGGGGATGTTTATGGAGGCAGCGCTGCCGTCCAGAGCCGCACCGCTGCCCACCCTGCCATCACCCCGACAGCCCCCACAGCCCACCTCCCTCTGCACCCTCTGGCCCAGTCCCTGCACTCTCTGGTGGGCAGCACGCCCTCCACTCTCCAGCATCACTCATCTTCTTCAGCACCAGCCCCGCACTCCCCTCCATCCGCCAGCTTCCTGGGTTTTCATGCTCCGGTCCAGGGCCTTCTGAAGGACCCCCTCCACCTGACCAGCTCCTACAGGCACTTCCCCGGCATGCCCTGCCCCTGCTCGCTCTGCCAGCCTCTGCCCACCACTACCTCCACATTACACGGCCTGTCTATGAACAAGTGAGCGGGGCTCTCTTCGAACTGACCTCTGCTGTTTGAACTGAACAGCTCAGAGAATATTGTTAAACAAACTGCTAAAAAAAAATAATGGCTGGTGCCACAATTTGTATATAATGTATATATATCCTCTGCCATGCAAACTGCTGCTATTTTTTTTATCATTTGTCTCTTGATACAGAAATATTTTAAATGCACGAGGGATTTTATCAGTGGAGCAAAGACTGTAATTTATCTGATATTTTTGATGATGAAAACTGTCAGAAAAAGGAACTGTTGTGTCCTATTGTGCAGGATTTCTATTTTCTTAAATTAAATTTTCCCTTTTATATTAAAAAAAACTCTTGTTTGCATTCTTCTTTTCATGAATTTGATCCTGAAAGATTTATACTGATGTCTATTTCTGTGGTTGGTGATGGTTCTGAACAACAAGTCATATATTTCAAAACAATTTCTGTCAGGTATTATTTCTTTTTACACGGCAGCAGCGTTTTACACATCTACTCACAAATACACATCAGCTGTATGAGAACAATATAGCAACATCTTAATAAACAGAAGGGGTTTTATTGGTGCTGAGACAGACAAGGGAGCAGTGCAAGAATGGATGATTAGGAAAGGGTGTCATTGGTTGCTAACCAGCTTTGGACAGAGCAACCTCTAAAGAGCTAAGGAGGGACAGAAGGGCGAGACAATGCGCCGGCACAGAGGTTGAATGTGGCGCTCTTGAGCCAGGGGACCATCCATCTTCACCTCAACAGGGTGTAGGAGATGAAAGGGCGACACAGGCGCCAGGAAGGCCCGTCACTTTTGTCTGATGCAGACATAGCCATGTCCTTAGCTCCACGCCAACGATTTGTCACTGTCTCATAAGAACATGAACAAAGGGCAAATTTAAAGCAGAGGACATAATGCGGTCAGTTTAACACAAGTTCCTATAAAACCAGACTGGATTCCATTTTATGAATATTTCTACATATTAGCAGCACAAAGTTGCAGTCACAATTGGTTGCATTAGTGTTAAAAATCAACTTCTAGCTGACTGGTAACAATGATTTCTCAACTAAACCCCAAACACAACTATTGTACACAGTGATTGCCATGAACATGATTTAGTCAAACAACCCAACAATGGCTGGCCTTCACTTAGCAACAAATCAAGCGTGTAAAATACATGCTTATCCTCCCACGGCTGACAGATGAGTTGGAGATCAGGGGAGAAATGAAGAGATGTAACACTCATTCTCACCCACCTCCCTCCTGCCCCTCCTCCTCCTCCTCCTGAGAGCCCTGAATAGGTCTGAACAATAGCCATGCGTAGGACACAAAGGCTGGGGGAGTCCAAGCTCTCGTGCCTGGGACACAGACCCCCTCCATTCAATCTACATTTCATCATGGTAACAAGCGCTGTCGGGCCAAAAGGCCTGACACCCTCGCTCGCCACAAAGGCGGTTAGCTCTAATATATGACGCTATTGACACTGTAAAGAGCCCCTGTCAGTACTGGGGGATTGTCAGCTGTGGGATGTCTCAGTGGGGGGAGGCAGCTGCCAGCCAAACCAAGCAGTGGAGCTTCTGTCGTGGGGACTGGCGTTGCATCGTCACCTGGTCCCTGGTCCCTTGACACAGAGACCCCTGGTCCTCCCACAAGGGCCCCCCCCCTTTATTTGGGCACAGGTGGGAATGGGAAGCAGAACACATTGTGGAGATTAGTGTGGATCGGCCTCCCTTTGCTCTAGGTAGATAATTAGAGACACTGACTTGTGCAAAGCTGGTGTTTCCTGATCGGCACCAGATGGTGTTAACCCACGGTATGGCATCAGCAGTCTGGACTGTGTGTGTGTGTGTGTGGGTGTGATGAGTGTGGTTTGTAATGGATATGCTTCTTAAATCATACAATATGGGCAGGTCCTCTGTGTGCCATTATGGTCAGCCGCTGCTGTCATCATGATGCTCTTTAGCATACGCTAACCAGCAGCGGCAGAACTGGTTTTAGTCACAATGTTGTGCACAATTAACTCTGGAGATTAAACACAATGATACAGAAAAGGGTCATTACAGCAGGGGCAGAGGAAATATTCAGGTACTAAATAAAAGTGGCAAAATGATGTTGAAATACATGTAATAGTCCTGCAGTGTTAACTGGCCCAGGTGAAAGTTTTAACTACTTTGCTTAGTGTTGGGCAATTTAATATATAAAACCTCAATGTTATAAGGACATTTCTGTTGATAATTGAGTCCTTAAGACTTTATTTTATTGTGCATTGAAAATACAATACAATTGAGTATGACTCAGACTACCTTACAACTGAATGTCTGCATCTTAAATCAAGAAAGAATACGGCACTAAAATTATGAAAAAGTTGAATGTACAAAAACAAATTCAGGTCTGACAGATAAAAGCTCATAGCCCACATGTCCCGCGACAATGGACTAGACACTAACGTCTCCAACAACACAAAGGACGCAGTGATGATAACACACATTCCCCTTTGGTGAATTAAATGTCATGCAAACACTATCACACCGTGCGCATGTAGACAGATGGATAAGTTAACTGCTTCAGATACTGATCAATAGAGGAGTACTTGTCCCAACTTGGCTCAGCCCAACCTGCATTGACAGAGTTAATTAGGGGCCTGAAAGACCCAATTAAGAGGATTGAAGGGCTGGACAGGGGAGACATATTGCAGGACATACGCACACATTGTGCATCGTCTGGATAAAGGGGGAGTTCAATTAAGAGAGAACACACTTCCAGAGGCTTGTTGCCTGTTCTTTTTCATTTTGTGTTCAATAAAGCCCACAGCCCCCTTTTAACCCAGAATACTGATGAGGGGAAAGCACAGCTGCTGGTGCTTCACGCGCATATGCAATACGCTCACATGCAATACGCTCACATGCAGCTCACATGCACGTCCACAGATTTAACAGAGAGGAGGAGATTGATGAGGGGATTCAGGTTAGAATTACTAAACAATGATTAGAAAGCAAAATGATTCAAGGAGAAAAGGTTTGGGCTGGATACATTTGTTTGGTTTCATACACAGCTTATTGGTTAAACAGGTTTTAATGAAAAGAAAACAACTTGCATATGCTTCACTAGTCCCCCCATGGAGGAATCATATTACAGTTTTTCCTTCTTTGTTTTGATGCACTTCTGCCTACTGGGTTCTGAAACAGCAGCGATGGCAAATACTTCACTTCTGATGATTGCCGGTTCTTTTCGCACAACACTCACATAGGAAACATGACTCACAGAGCTTTTAACACAAGTTTCAAATGAATCTTCTGTTTGCATTAGTTTCCATCTGGTTCCCATATGTATGGGGTAGGTAAGGGTAATCATTTTTTTTTTCCTTTTTTTATTTTTTAAAATCAAGATTTGTATTACTTTTAAAATTGAATAGGTATCTTTTAGCCCAACAAATTTTAGGCGCTCAGTAAAATGGGAAGGCCACTGGACACTCCTTAAGGCAACCAGCCACAAACTGTATTTATTGAAGTCTGGTTTTGAGGTATAGTATAAACTAATTTAGACTTTTTGGGGGGGGGGCGCAAGGTGTAGACAACACATGTGGTCAACATGTACAACACAGACAAATGACACATCTGGACAAGACAAGTACAGTTCAAAATGGAATATATATAGAAAAATGTTTTGTTGCACTGGAATCTAACCAAATACATTTACTAATTTACTGTTCTTAAATACACCTTTGAGGTACTTGTACTTTACGTGGGTCTTTTCTTTTCATGCAGCTTTGTAATTGTACTCTACTACATTTCAGAAGCTATACTGTACTTTTTGTCATCTACATTTAATTCACAAATGTAGATTTTTGCATACAAAACATAGGAAGAATATGTGTGTTATAGACCTCTCAATATATACAGGTACACCTCTCAAATGTGAGGATTTGCTGCTTTTCCTTTTAATGACCTTAATGCATTTTTATAAGATTGAAGTTTGGACTAGACAAAAAAAGTACTCTGAAGGTGTCACTTTGAGCGCTGGGTAATTGTGGTGGACAATTAGTGCTATTTTCATAATAATTAAAAATAAAACAGTCAATAAATAAATAAAAATCACCAGATTAATCAATAGTGAAAATATTCATTAGTTGCAGTCATAGCACCGCCTCGGCCAACTACAACAGAAATGTGCTGCAGTACAGTTATAATCGCATGCTATAATATAGTGTAAATGTCACAGGGACCATTTTTCTGCATTGAGGAAGAGGTATTCTTTTAATGCTTAAAATACATTTTCCTGGTTATGCATTCATTCTTGTATTAAGTAACATATTCGATGCAGGAGTTTAACTTGTAGCTAACAGAGTATTTTTGCTAATCTTGAAAACTTCTTCCACCACTGGTGTTAATGTACGTACTGTATGAACAAATGTTGAAAAACAGCACCTCTACAGATGCACCAAAACAATGGAGAAAAACCATACGTCACCACATCCTCTTGTTGGATCCTGTTGCCCACAGTTCACTCGGCCTTTAGCGTTACCGTCATATTTGGTCTTCTGCAGCCACCGTAGACACCTCAAATGCTATTAAACATTTCCTGGTTATAAACTGAAAAGAAGACTACTTAAAATGAGAACCTCTCTGCATATGTGACTGTGATTGTCTGTATATCAGAGTAGAGAAGTCATGTTGCATCACGTGTGTGTTGTTTAAAACCATGGAGCCGGGGTTAGAGTTCAGTAAATACTGATGATGTCATCGTCTGAAGATGGCTGAAGGGTGAGAGTGAACTCGCAGTTTTAGTTTTAGTTTTAAAATATAATATATGACAGAGCACGGACACTGTGTAAATATGTTGTTACTTATTGTGTTGCGAATGTAGATTTAGTGGAATAATTTAGTTCAAACGTTGTTGTATACAGCCTCCAGGAATCAGTTCAGGAAGTGCATTTGTTTACCAAAACATACCCTGGCTAGCGTTAGCATAGCTTTTTTAGCTGTGATGTAGAGCAGCCGATATAACGCAGTAACCAGCAATGGGCTGTATATGTGGCTTATTTTTACATTTAACGCTTATGTGTAGCCTTAGCAACCGTAATCGTCGTGGCTTGTTACGTCAAATTACCTTTTACTGCACTGATAGCTGACGTTAGCTAGCTCGTTTAGCTTGCTATGCTGTGTGTGTGTGTGTAAGTTAGCTAAGGATATCTTGAGAAAGTCAACAGCTGACAGCCACTGAGTCTGAAGTGTCACCAGAGTGACAGGCTAGTTTGTATATTTGATAAATGTACAACGTTCGTGCAGTTGTGGTGTTACGTTTGTGCCTTTCCCTGTTTTTGTCTCTGCTGTGCAAAGGAGCTAACGTGTAACTCTTTATGCTCACAGAGAAGGCTGGTGGGGAGGCTGGTTTCAGCAGAGCTTCCAGGCCGTCAAAGACAAGGTAATCCACATCGACATCGCGGAAACGAGCACGTCTTACTTTGTCTTTAGCAGCGGCTCAGCATTTGCAATGTTTTGACTGATGTTTCTCAGATCTTTCATCAACTCCAACAACTATTCTCCTTTTTAAAAATTTCTTCTACATAATATCACAAAAATCAAATAATTTGTGTCATTCACCGATCTAAAGAAGGTTATTCATGCATCTCTCATTACATCTTAACTACTGCAACTCCCTGTAAACATCTCTTCTAAAATGTCTTTGTTCCCTGCTACTCATATAATATACTGCAGCTTCTAAAAAATGTGACCATATAACACCAATTTCACGTACTCTACATTGGCTACCTGTCTCTTTTAGAAGTGATTTTATTATACAAAGGCTCTGTTTGTTTTGTCACCTTCTTATATCTCAGAACCGCTCTCCCCTTATGACCAAATGTGCTGCTGAGTTCCTTGGGCGAAACTGTTATTTGTTCCAAAGTTGACTGACTGCATTTGCTGTTAGAGCCTCCAGACTTTGACATGCCCTACTGGAGGATATCAGGCATGCTGAATCATCCCAGATTAAATCACTGTTCAAAACATACTTGTGTAAAGCTGCTTTTAATTCTTGACTTTGTTGCTTTTATCCTTGGTTTTTACCTGCTTTCCTTTGTCTAAAACAAGAATTTCCCAATGAAATGATGAAGTTGAATCTGGATTTTGATCTTGATTATTTGACTCTCTTCTTCACAGTCATCTGAGGCCCTAGAATTCCTAAAGCGAGACCTGACAGAGTTCTCCACTGTGGTGCAGCATGACACAGCCTGCTCAATTGTGGCTACAGCCACTGCTGTCAGAAACAAACTTGCAGTAAGTTGAAGCGTTCACCTGGGTCATTGTTTTTTTAATCTAAATGTCTCCTAATAGTGTATCTGTTACTGTCATATGTGCAGACAGTAACATGAATCTAACCTGAGTGTTTACTCTGCTCCAGGTGGAAGGCTCCTCAGAGACCACAGAAAAGGTGAAGAAGAGCCTCTCTAGTTTCTTAGGAGTCATAACGGACACACTTGCTCCACCCCCTGATAAAACCATCGACTGTGATGTCATCACGTTGGTGGCGACGCCAGCTGGAACCACAGAGGTTTATGACAGTTCCAAGGTTAGCTGAAATGTGGAGTTACTTTGTCTTTGTGACAGAACCACTGAATTATGAGTTTCCCAATGTTCTGGCATGGTGTGAGGAAAAAGTGAATAGAAAACCTTTTATTGGTTAGTCTCGTTGAAAATAATGAACAATGTGTTGATTCAGGGCTGATTTTAGTTTTGTTGTAAGAGCCTGTAGAAAAAAAGACAACACATGATGTGCTTCAAGAAACAAAACAACCACAGCTAAGATTTGTTTTCCCGGCAGGCACGTCTCTACAGTTTGCAAGCTGACCCTGCTACATACTGCAATGAGCCTGACGGTAAGTAAGTACACAGTGAGGTAGTTGGCCGATGTTGACACTGTTTAGTATTCTAGCTTTTGAAGTTACTGACTTTAAAAGCTGCCTTTTTCTTAAACTTATTTTTCTGCCACACCTGTTTTTAAAAGCATCAAGGTGATTTTAATGCTAATGAGCAATTGAATTATTAGCCGGAGCCTTTGCTGGAGTTGTGTGATGTATAACTAATTAATTCAGAAAAATAAGTACCATTGAGGTGTGCATGGAAGAAATGTGGTAATTTTGAGATGGGTGTAGCGATAGGTGGGGTGATGCATGCTTACTTGTTTATACATTTCTCTGCCTTTCTAGTGTATTTTAATGAGAAGTTCTTTTTGTCAGGTCCCCCAGAGCAGTTTGACAACTGGCTGTCCAGCTTCAGTCTGGAAGAAAAGAAAGGAGAAATCTCAGAGCTTTTGGTCAACAGTCCCTCTATACGAGCGCTTTACACCAAAATGGTATCTATTTTTGCTTTTGCCACAACTTATTGTTGTGGAGCTTAGCCTCTTGTTTTGTTTTGAACTAATAAACAAGATAAGGACCGTTTTTCTTTTCTGTTATTTTATCCACAGGTGCCAGCAGCTGTAGCCCACTCAGAATTTTGGCAAAGGTATTTCTACAAAGTCTTCCAGTTGGATCAGGTAATCTTGCTGTTTCCTGCTCACTGTACTCTAGATGTAAAATATCCTTTCCCCTCTGCGCAGTACATTATCTTTGGTGCCACCTGCTGGCCAATTGTAGAGCTACTTTGGATTGTTACTATCAGGGCACGGTCATGATGCAGGAGTTTTCACGCCCCAAAAATAATGGTGGTACCTAAATTAATTAATAGAAAACATGATAGCATGCTCCAGGTCTTGAGTGGATGCCAGTGGCTCCATCTGTCTAATGTGTATGTACAAAGCATTGATTATGAGTTATATGAGTTATAATACTCAAAATTGTAAAAAATATTTTGGTTTCAAACACCTTAGAAAGTGTTTATACGGCTGTAGACAATAAGTATTACAATGACTTTTTACAGAGTATTTCATGTGTGCCAGCCAAAGCAAATCTTATATTTAAATCTTTATATTTATCCTATATTTGTTTTATGGTTTTTCAAGGTACTTGGCAGGTAAGTTTGAGAACCAGTTACACCTCTCCTGTGGATTAAGGTTGTCTGTGTCCCTTGACTCGCTATGTAATCCCAGACTGACACCATGATGTTCATCAGAACTCTTTTTGCAGGACTCCTCATTCTTGTCACTAAAGATAGTTCTTGGACTTGGCTCTATGTTTGGGCTCATTGTCCTGCTGCAGAATGAATGTGGGATAGATCAGATGTGTGATGGATAAGAATCTAAGCATTTAAATGTTAACATAAAGGAGGCACAGAATTTCAGCTGGCTTTACATTTTTTGGCAAGGAAAACAAATGCTACAAACTATAAACTTGGGTAATAAACAAGTTGAAGTTCTTGCATCATTGCAGATGGTAAAGATTGACCCTGATTGTGTCTTCTAGGAGGAAGCAAGGAGAGTAGCACTGAAGCAGAGAGCAGAACAGACGACACACACAGAGACCCTGGGCTGGGAGGAGGAGGAGGAGGGTATGTTAGTCTCAGTTTTAAACGAATATATAAATGATAAACTGATAAACTTTAAAAATCATTCACTTACACTGCCTCTCGGATGTCAGATGATTTCCTTGGCGCCTCGTCATCATCTCAACTCAACTTTACAACCCCCCTGGACAACACCTCAACCCAGCAGGCCACGACCTCGACATCTCCCACTCTTCTGAGTCCCATCCTGTCTCCGAGCGAAGAGCGCGACGCCACCCTCTCAGTTAGCAGTGACAGCGTCAGCCTGCCGACGCAGGTGGAAGTGCGGCCGGAGCCCGTTACCACAGAGCTGGCCGAGAAACTGACCGAGGCTAGCTTGGAAGATGTTGTGGACAAGACACAAGAAGAGCAGAGGCCTGGAAAGAGTGACTCAGCTCCTGAAGCTCAAATGGAAGCTGTAACCCAGCCAGGAGTCACTGTTGACGGGGCACCGGTGAGGACCACTACTTCTAAACCAGAGGCAGCAAAGGAAGAGGGTCCACAGGACCTGAGAGTGTTTGAGCTAAACTCTGACAGCGGGAAGTCTACGCCCTCTAACAATGGCAAGAAAGGTACGATGACTTGAGGAGGTTTTTTTCTGTTGGCAGTGAGATTCTTACTGGTCCTGTTTGGGAATATAAATCCAAATGGGATTGGTGGTTATGAGTTTCCACTAAATACGCTTAGAAGAAGCAGGAGTGTGGAGGTCACAGAAAGTTCTGAATTTGTCTTTCCCCCTCCAGGGTCCAGCACGGACGTGAGTGAGGACTGGGAGAAAGACTTTGACCTGGACATGACAGAGGAAGAAGTTCAACTGGCACTCTCTAAAATAGAAGACTCTGGAGAGGTTAGTGTTAATTATTACATTATGCCTTAAGTTAAAATTTGAAAAGTGGGGATGTTTTACTTATACATTTTACCCTTTTCCCATCTTTTACCAGCTGGATGAAGACTGGGAGAACTGGGACTGAGCCACAGCAACACAAACTCTGTCCCGCCATTAAAGCTAGTTCTCGGCAGACGAACCATGCTTAAACATGTTTTAACTCTTTGTCCACACTGTCACCATGTCATGATTGTCAGTAGGGGATTTTTCTGGCGGGGTTGGACCATATTGGTAAACCTGTTGGAAAGAGCAATGGGAAGACCGAGGCAATAAGAATTAGACCGCTTCGTCAGCTGTCAGTTTAGTGCAGATTGGCCGCTTGCGAGGGAAAAGACTCGAGTCTTGGTTTTTTTCTTGGAGTAATTTCTTACTTTGAGGCTATGACACTAGTAACAGACAGAGGTTGTAATCATTCTGACCTTAAAGGTTAAGGACACGCAGCGACAAGTCAGAATGTGAAATGTTTCGCAGCAGCAGGGGAGGAGCTGTTTTTCCCTTTTTTCTTTATGCCATTAAACACATCATGTGCGTTGCGAGTGTATTTCAAGTTGGGCAATGACTTAACTGCAGGCTGCACAATAGCCATAAACTGTAATGCTGCTTCTAAACCTTTCTAAGATGAAATACTTCGCAAGTGATTTTTTTTTAATAATAGCGATGAATTTGATTCTACCTGTGCCCCGCTTTCTTTCTTTCTTTCTTTCTTTCTGTCTTTCTCGTCTTTATTATGCAAGTGAATCTTCAAAATGGAAAAAAAATATTTCGGCCTTCATTCACAGAGCACTTTTCATTTTGGATTCACTCCCAACTCTAGATATATGGCCTTTTAAAACACACAGTAGTGTGACAACGTTATCCAAATGTTTTTGTAACAAGTCGGTCATCTGAAACACAACCAGCTAACGTTTCATTATCAGTTCTCTTTCCCCCTCTCTTTGTCATATGGTGATTGATTTGAGTATATGAGCTTGTTGCAGGCTACATGTTGTTTTCTGTCACTTTTACATGTTTCACTTGTGTATGTCTTACTTGGGTAGAGCAAATTCATTAATGATTATTAAGAGAGAGGTCATATTTGATTTTATAAAGAGAATTCAGACTGGCCCCGGTCACACGGTACCGGACTATTTGGCTCGAGATCGTGAGTAGCATCAAATCTGTGACATTTTTAAGTTTTTCTGTCGGCCTATGTTTGGAACAAAATAGCTCAGCAGGCAGTGTACCAAGTAGACGAATAAGCAGCGTGAGCACGCTCCATGCTTTTATGGTTTCCTTTTCCATCTTCTGTAATGTAGCTGAGGAAAAAAATAAGCCTAGAGGTGTAATATTTATACTAAAATAAATGCTTAATTATTGTATTATGTGCTTTGGATTGCATGTCTGTGCAATAACATTATGCAAAACATTGTGCAGATAGTTACTGTTGAGTTGTATGTTTTGTTTTTTATTCGTTTCTTTTTTGGTAAAGACATTGGCTTGTTCTTCAGGTTCTTTGTGTTCTGACAATGTGTTGCATGTCTATAATTCTCGGCTGTGTATTCCCTTCAGATTCACACTTTGAACTAATCAAAGCTGTTCTACACACATCTGTTTTCAAAGCTGTCAAAGTTCTTTTTTAAGTCAAGTATTTCACTATATTTTTCAAATGATCGTTGTCATTAAAGGATTCATGGCTAATGGACTTAGTGTCGTGCATTTCAAAAATAGTCCAGTTTTTGCCATTTTGCTGTTTTAAAGAGGAAAAAAAACAGTCTGGTGTGTTTAAACCAGACTGGGCCACAAGGGCATTATAGTTATTAGTGGAGCACTGAGTATCTTCAATTACAGTGTGAGCAGTGCACAGGAAACCACTACTCATACCAAAACTGTTTGCTCATACCACCAGCTAATGAGTGCACAGCAACCAAGCTGTTTGGCTACTGGACAACAGGACTGTTGAATTTAAAAATAAGGAAGAATGGCACGATTAAAGTAAGAACTTCAGTTTTTTTTTTTTTTTTTAATCTAATTTGAGAATAGCTAAAATAACACACATTTGAGAGGAATTTCTCCTGGGAGATGGACCTACCTGAGAGGAGGTTTCTATTTCTATTTGAGACCCAATATAGAATTATATAGCTCTCTGTGGGTGGGGAGTTTACAGAGGAATAAGAGTTAGTAGTACAGATAAGGATTATATTTAGAAATGAGTTCATGATAGTATATGAATCCATACAACTCTGACTGTAAAACTTTGTCCTCAGTTGTAATGATGAAACATTTAAACCCTTAACATACCCCCCCCCCAAATAGCTGTGGATGGAAAAATCCAATTCTATATCTGATAGTATCATGCATTCAGTATTCTGTGTCAGCTCTTCCAGCTTTTCATTGAAGCTGACACATAGTTCACAACGAGTGAAATATTCAAACCCAAGACTTTGCTTTTATGGCTACACCATATCATCACATGGAAATATTCACTTTCAGCACATTCCCCCAAAATCCAGCGTGGCATTTTTGCTATCTTTGGAAACTTTGGTACCACCACTAGTGGTGAGTGAGGTTTAAACAAATGTCTTGTGTGAGTGTGTGTGTGTGTCCAAGATTCTTTTTGGATTACATGTTTTGGATTGGTTTGTTCGCTAAAGCAGCATCTGCATGTAAAATATCTGTAAAAGCGCCTGCAGTGTAAAGAATGGGTCGCCTGGTGGCGGTGTTGTTCCATTTAAGACGGCCCCAGTGGCCGACCTGCCACTCCTTTTCTTTCAGCTGCAGCATCCATCTCACACACCGATTGGCCACATGTTTCTCTCATACACCATTGTTCATCATCATTCGCACTGATAATCTCGATTCTGCCATTTTCTTTCATTTTCACTCAGAATCTCTTTTTATTTTCCCCCACTGGACACCTAAAGAGAACAGTCAGTGAAATGTTGATGGGGGGGGGTCTTTGTGGTGGTATCAGCTGGGCTAATGTAGGTCACAGTGGAGGGACACCTGTACAGCGTGCTGCCTCTGCAACATGGACGCTGCCTGTAAAGATGGCTACTGTGTACACACACATTAGTGAGGGTGAATGGTGGGCGCGGTCGAAAGAGGGATTGATGACAATACAGACAAGGTGATTATTATTCATATGCGTGACCATCAGTCTGCTCCACCAATGTCAAGACTAACATGGCATCAATACAAAGTAAAATTCTTCCACTTGAAATGTCTACAATTTTACGGATGAAGAAACAGAAGCTTGAACCTTGATCTCCTGCTAATATGTTGATGGATATAATCAAAAAATATTGGGCAAATAAAATTTAAAAGGTCCATGTTTTAGTTGCTATAACTTTAAATTTGTTTCCCGAGGGCAAAATTATCTCCTATAACTTTACAATGTTTACCTGCTTATTTCTCAAATGATATTACTGCTCTTTTATTCTGAAACCCGCACCCTCTCACGCACGTGTTAATGGCTTGTACATATGCTGCCCTAACTGGACCCCAAATAACACAGACACCATATACATTACATTCTTTCTTACTCTGTTCCCACTCGGAGGCCTTAGTCAGCAGAAAGGCTGTAAAGGAATTTCCTGTTGAAGCCCACCGCTCCCTGGGCCTGGCGCTGCATGTGTATGTGTGTGTGTGCTATACATTACCACGGGCTCCCACTAAAGTCATGTACAGATCATTTCACCTTAGACGGACAATGAGTGAGGTGAAAGCCCATCAGACTGGGGAGAGAAATACTTCCCTCATGAGGATCTCTCTGCAGTGACCCGCCCCCCCACTCCATTCCTCTTGTAATCCATCCTTGACCGAACGCTTTCCCCTTCTCTTTGTGCCCCTTTGACTTCCTCTCGCTCCTATCCTGGTCCGCACATATGAGCTGTCATACATGCAAACTGAGAAACATGTGTGTGTGTGTCTCAAACACACACACACAGAGTCAGGATGAGGTCATTGTCTTGAGAGCGAGTATTATTCTCAGCACCCTAAAGGGAGAAACCCTGTAACCCCCTCTGCCTTTCAATAAGCACAAAAGACTCCCTTTGAGGGAGGAGGCAGACTCTTATGGAATGTGTTACCAGGGTTTTCTATACAACTGGCCTCCAAATTCACAACCATTTCATGTGTGTGTGTGTGTGTGTGTGTGTGTGTGTGCGCATCCCTGCATCTTTGCCCTTTCCTGCAGGGTGTGTGTGTGTTTGGCCATGAGTTATGCTCTGCGTATTTCATTCAACTTCAACATTAGTGCCACATTTTGTGCATTAAAGTTGTATGTGTGTTTACTTCACTCACCCTGACAGCTAGTTTTACTCTCTGCCTGATAGGAACTGACATCTATGTGTGAACTTCATGTCCAACATACTTTCATCTCTGCCACAAGGAGAGAAAAACGCAGACACCAGGCTAAGTGTTGATCCATGTGGGGGGAAAGAAAAAAAAACAACTTCTAAAGGACTCTTGAGATGCCTCAGGATTTTTCCATGACAAACCAGAGCCTTTCCCAATGTCGGACGGTGGGAACTGGCCACTTTGTTTGTACGAAGCGGTGTCTGGGAGGAATGCAGGGTTTAGTCGAGGAGGGGACGGCAGGGGGAAAAGCATGATAACTCCCACTCCATTCAGATTTATGGTCAAGACAGAGGGGCTTCTCTGGATGCGTGTCAGGGGACTAGTAGAACACCGCCCCTCTACTCCGGGCCTGCCAAGGCAAATGTTTAGTCGAACAGCCTCTCACTATTCTTTACATCCTTCTCTGTCTTTCTCTTCTGTGTGTCTCCTCTCTGCCATCATATGGGAAATTGAGCCTGGTTGTCCTGTTAAATTTTAACACAGCACATTGTGTGTCAATTTTAATCTGCACTTTGTGTGAACAGGAGCTGCAGTGGTATGTGGTTTTAGACTGAGTTTTGGGCCTGATTATAAACCAGAGATGGCCATGATAACTGATTCTGAAGACTCTGTAGAGTCAGTCTGCACAGGTCTGCACACGTCATATTAAAGTATGAGAGAGTTCAGATTTGAAACGTGTTTTTTTTTTTAAAGAGATTATTTATTTTTTACTATTTACCATTAAAGCAATGGTTTGACATCTGTGGAAACCAGAAGCCAGTTAGTTCAGCTTATAGGAGGAAACAGCTAGCCTGGCTCTGTCTAAAGGTAACAAAACCCACCAAGCAGCACCTTAATGAAGTTTGTGCTGGATGTCTTGCAACACCTTGATTTCCACGTGACCCCCGCATAAAACCACAAGTTGTTGTTTTACATGTTATTTAGTCAGCTTTGGATGTCCTGGGAAGTGGATTTTGTTACTTTTGGACAGAACCGGTCTATCTGTTTTCCTGTTTCTAATCTTTGTGTTAAGCTAAACTAACCACCTGCTGGCAGCAGCTTCATATTTAGCATACAGACATGAGGGTAGTCTCAATCTTTGCTACTTAAATCTAATCTAACTAAAAGCAGTGCATATAAGCATATTTTGCTACATTTCAAACTATTTTTTAATCTGTGAAATTTGCAAAAGAGATTCAAAAAAAAAAAAAGAAAAAGAAAAGAAAGGTCAAATCAAAGCAGGAGAGGTCGAGATACCATGATTTAAGATGCAAAAAAAATCATTTCCCAGAAATACGACAAGATAGAGTCTTTTGTTTTACCCCCCATGCCTGGTGTAACAAAAGACACCAGGTTGTAATGCAGGCTTTGAATTATTAATCTCCAAGTCAGAGCTGAGGGGTTATCATCAGGTTATCGACGGACTGTCCCTTTAATTGAGCATCTCACTAGATTTGAGATTATAATCACAGATTATTATATCATACTGAATGAAGTGTGTCCTTTCAGATAGCATTTAAATGACTGTAAATTTGTTCATTGCATTAATAAATTGTAGACAAGTAGGCAGTCTTAGAATGCTTTAAATTGTTTAGTAGGTTCCCAGCATTAATGTATGATGTGTGAGCTCTTTCAGAGAGGGGTGGGATTTTTTTCAAAAGTCTTTTAAAACTCCTCAAAAGTCTTCAAAACCCACCTATTCCCAGATGAACCCAACAGACACAATATATACAGCCCTCAGCCTCCGACTCAGCTGCATTCATTTTTATCCTTGTCTCCAATTCTTTTAACAGCTAGACCAACCACTCTGAATGTTCTGTCCCCTTCCGTCCCTTCTCCCCTCCACCTCCCACTCTTTTCATTACTGTCCCATTCATTCCTTCATTCATTTATTCAGTCTTCTCCGCAGCTCCAGGACACCAACGGACCCATTCATCTCTCTCTCTCTCTCTCTCTCTCTCTCTCTCTGTCCCTCTCTTTCTCCCTTCCTCCCTGGTCTAATCAGAGGACCACACATTCCCTCCTCTCATCTGATGTCTGGTAATTGAAGGTGAGATTGTTTTGGCGGTGGGGGAGAGGCGAGGCCGAGCTGAGTTTGACTGTGTGCAGCCATGCAAATTAGACTGTCAAAACTTCATGGTAGTCTCCATTATTCTATGAATAAAAGCCGACACTAGCTAGCCTGTTACATAAATCTGCCTTGTAAATTGCAGCATCCAAGAGGGAAACCGCTGCAGAATGCTCCCTTGAGACGAGGCTAAGGGGTCTGGTGAGGGCTTCTGTTGGGACTAACTTTAGCTGTTAAAAATAGACCAGTCTCTCATACTTTCTGTCAGTGACGTGATTTTCCTGCCCATTTTTTAATATTTGTAATGTTTTTCTGGGCATACTGTTCTCCTTCATTGATTCCTGATGTGATTCTCTACATTTTCTACTTTCTAGCCATGGTCGTGGCTATGGCTCTGGGCAATGTCGATGACAGTCGCTCACTCCATGTCATATCTCATTTGTTAAACCCATCATGGTTGGAAGCAGGGATCTCTTGAAGTCTTTGCTGGTGCTGCTGACCAAGAAGTAGTCTGGAACATTACTCCTCATTCCACCACAACTACGTTAGCTAGATGAAGACAGTAACTACGTGTTTAGTGTACAAATATGGGAGTGGTATCAATCCTTGTGCATTTCCCAAAATGTTGAACGTTTTTCTTTCACAACTACTGGATGGATTACCACGACATCTGGTCCAGACATTAACCCCCCCCCCCCCCCCCCCATTTGTGATATTAGCAAATGTTAGCACGCTCACATGCTAAACAAAAATGGCAAACACTGCACCTGCTATACAAGCAGCGTTAGCATTTAGCTACATACAGCTTCACAGAGCAGCTAGCTTGACTGTAGACTCTACAATCTCTAGTGTTCCAAAAACAACCGGAGAAAATGTGAGTGTGTGTTCATCACTTTTCACACTGCCGACATTTGCAGCAGGCAAATGTCTATACCTAAACTCCTTTCTCACAACACAGACTTCTTAGCTGGCACGATATGATGGCAAGCGGCCACTAGGACTTCATTACTCCTGCTGTCTGGAGCGGATAATGCATCTTTGCTCAGGCAAGCACGCGAAACGGTCGCCTAAATGTGTGTAGAAGAAGTGTGTATGTGTTCGTGTAAGAAGTAAGAGGGAACAAGACGGGCCTGTTACATAGGATCCTGGGCTAATCCTAATCCTACCCTGCAATTGTGTCCAATGTCAACCCCTGTGCTGAAAGTCATCTCTAGGTCTGAGCTTAGCCTGGAAAAAAAAGGTGAAGGGTCTGTCTGCTTCCTCACTGCTGATGCTGCCGCCGGTCAGCCAAACCTGCTGATCCTGGCGCGTCTGCTGGCGGCCCCTGGAGGACTCTCCTCCTCCACCGTCCCAATCCAGGGGATCCGATTGACAGTGTGAGAGTGCCATCTGCCCCATGACAAGATTACACAGTGCACTGGGCCAAGAAATCCTCCAGCACAGCAGATTAAATATGAAATATAGGGCAGGAATAGTTGTGGCACTGCATGTCTAGATTTAGTTGTGTCATGTCGCCCCTCCATATTTGTGGCACTAAAAGCTTTTTTTTTCTCAGGTGTGTCTGGATTTGGAATTTTCTTTATCTGCTTGAGTCGGCCATTTTGTGGTTTTTGTTTGTTTACATTTTTTTTTTTTAAATTCTGTGTGGATCCCCTAGAGCAACACACCTCATCCTCCTCTCGTCTCTTCTCGTTTGAATGAATCCAGTCAAATTCCCACCTTTGTGCTGTTTATTTACTGAACTCATTGGTGGTTGATTTACTCCCCTTCCCCAAAATAAGGAAACTGTGAGAGAAATGGAGAAAAGGAGAGCAAATCAACAGAAAACTGAGAGTGAGCGAAGACAACCACTTAGTCTGAAAATGGTTACTATGGAAACTGTGCCTTTCGTTCCTCTCCACTTGTCCATTTGGAGTCGCACATTTTCGTGTAACAATGGGTACAAATTAGCACCACCCACCGCCCTGTATTCTTCCACACGGCCCTGGAGCAATCACTTGGAAATGTTGTTTTGAAATAATCATCCCTGGGACTCCTGCCAGTCTTACCTTAAAGTTCTGTATAAGTTCAGTCGATGTCAGGACCGGCTCCCTTCACACATCTCTGTCTCCTTTCGTGGGAAAGAATTCAGTCTTTGGATGACTTTGGAAATCAATGTAGTACGGCACCAATCGCGGCTAATTTGAAGTAGGCCAAGATCCGTCAGCATCAACCATTTCCATGGGATTCCACGACCCATTTATTGTGTGTCTTCTCCCGGTTGTATGAATGAAAGTCCTCGTCAGGCTCTGAATGGGCCTGGAGAGGAGGGTGTCATCTCTTGGCTGCCTCAGAAAGGACTTTCTTCACTTTGCTTGAAACAATCCAGATCCACACAACCATAACCCTCCCAGTCGGAGCTCTGCAGCTCTACACATGGCTGCGGTTGAAGGAGTGTGTGTGTGTGTGTGTGTGTGTGTGTGTGTGTGTGTGTGTGTGTGTGCTTTTTGTCATTTCAGGTCTCAGGCCTGGTAAGCGAGCAAGTCTCATCTGCTCAGATTTTCAATGGCAATCTGTCAGATCGCACCCATGAAAACAATACCACACTTTGATCATGCCAGTTTTTTATTTGGTTCTGTTTTCGTTCTGTACGCTGGCCATTGATGCAGTTCCTCCCACAGGCTGGGTTGATCTGAATCATCTGTTTTTTTTATTTCTTTTTGTCTCTCATTCATTTTTCTTTCCTTCTCTTTCAGCTTGTTCTGCATACAATTTCTACTCTCTTTCAGCCTCTTCCCTCCCGAGTCCCTCTTTTGCCCCCTCTCTGTCCTCTCATCACCCCCCCACCCCCTCACTACCTCTGGCTCATTAGGCCTGGATGCCATGCTGTTTTCACTGAGTGCCTATTTGTGGATTACTCACCAAGAAATCATGTGGCACAATTGAATTACCAGTGGTTACAGAGGCTTCAGTTACTGCAGAGGCATCTGGAGAATGCTCTTTTTAACCAGCCAGTCACAGCTAAAATGTCCATGACCCCAGCACACAAAGACACCCTTCTCCATTGCCCTTGTTGCCCCTGAGGCACTACTGCAAATGCTGGCTTTTTGTCTGTCTGCTACTGGTGATGTTCTTCCTCGACAGGAGAATCTAATACATGCACAGACAATGTGTAACAGCTCCCATTACTTTTTTTTTTTTTTTAATGATACTACATTTTCAGTTCAATACATTCAGTGATGAATCTCAGGTGTCTTTTATAAGGCTGTTTTCTCCCTCTGTTTTTTCTGACCCCCCCCCCCTTTTTTTTTCTCTTTACAGTGCAGGATGCAGTGATTGCTGACTGGCCTCCATCCATGGCTGAGCAGATGTTCAGTCTGAAGGACTCCAACATAAAGATCTCTGTACATATACAACTGATGTGTGCAGAGTATCCTGCAAGACAAGTTTCACCCCTCTTGTGTCCAGGTAGTTGTATGTTATCATTCAAAAGATTTGTACTCCTCATCCTCTAATCGTTTCCATCAGTTTACTCATAGAGCATACAGGCCGGTATAAAGGTTGCTCTTATTCGCAGTGGTGTCTTATTGATTCCTCGTTCAGTCTTGACAAACTATTCATCGTCTGCAAGCACAAAGCCACTCAGCTCTCTGAGCCAATTCTGTCGATCTTTGTTAGATCCCAATAGCAACAACAGTCGCTTATTTTGTAACAGGAGTTCACAAAAAAACAGAACATTAACATTAACAAGATAAATAAAAATAATTTGATTTATATAAAATGCGGTGTAAAAATGAACTATTGAAACAATCTTTACAGTGTGTCTCTATAATTGGGTAGACTAATCACATTTCCTGTGATTGTTTACTTTCAGAAGAGAGTAAGATCATGAGTGTAATCAAAGTGTTTGAGAACAGTAATCATTTTACACTGGGCCATTTTAGAGCCGGTACAGAAAATGATGATGCTAAAATTAATTTATTAATTATGACATATATTACTGCAGAGCAGTGGTGTGCTGTCAGGGCAAGCCAGGCAATTGACATTAATTACAACGATACTGAAGTGGAAACGATATCTCTCCTTAATCTCAGAGCAGCATTCTGTCTCATTAAGGATGTGATATTGGCTTTAGTTGGAGGTTCGGCTCTGCTTACTTATCTGTAAAAGTCAACACACACCACTGCTCTGAAGGGACAGACTGCCTGGTAGAAAAGTCAGAGAGGTTGACAAACTTTTATCATCTCACTGTACATGTTGCTGTCACAAAACCCCAATGGTCAGTCACAGAAGTGTGTACTTTTTTATTTCAGAACAAAACTAATGTCTAATGTCGTATTCACATTATCACGGGAAAACAGCTTTTACTTGCGCCTGCTGGTGATTGTGTATGTGGAGTGTTGTGATGGCTCTATGTAAATGTTCTCTCTGAGCCAAGTGTAGAGCTTTGACCCGAGCTGTGCTGACCTTTGTAGGTGCAGGCAGCTGCTGCTGACCACTGCTCCAACTGAAAGCAAAGAAAAAAAAAACAAGTACTTGTGTTTTTTCTGAATTTACTCAAATGTACAATAATAAATTAGCCTCATACTGCAGATGCAGTCACCAGGTGTGTTACAAAAGACCTGTTTCTACAATGTAGGGATCTACTGCTAGTAACTTTAGCATTGTGGGTAAAGTGGTGCTATTAAGTACAGCACCATGAGGAGTTCTTGAGTAATAAATACCGCACTGACCAAAGCAGAACACGCAGCATACGACCTTGTTTTTCCGCTGTAATGTGAAAACATCTTAAGAGTCTACAACTATGCAGCAGTGCTTTGAGGTAAATGCTAAAGGCAAATGCTAATGTACTCATCATAACATTGCTAACGTGGTGACGGTTTTCCATGTGTATTATCCAGTATGTTAGCATGTTAGCTAAAATTTGGTCATAAACTAAAGTACTAGACAAATAAAAATTTTGAGCCAGATGAAAAGTCCTAAGAGGGACATGACTGTGTGTGTACCACATTTCATGGCACTGCATCCCATAGTAGTCGAGACATTTCATTCAAAACCACAAATGTCAACCTCATGGTAGCGCTGAAGGAAAAGTCAGATCACCAAAGTCATTAGTATTCAGTCTTTGGACATGGTGGATGTCTGCACCAAATTTCATGGCAATTCATCTGATAGTCGAGATATTTGAGTCTGGACCAAAGTGGCAGACTGACCATATAACCAACAGACTGACACAGCCAGAGACAGGAGGCTGGGGTGGGGTGGG
>NW_019525256.1:474546-490843 GCF_002814215.2 Seriola lalandi dorsalis
GAGAGAGAGCGAGAGAGGGAGGGACCTGAGCAGGATCCTCAGACTTTTTATTACCTGGTAATTTCCCTTTTCAAAATGACAAATTTATATTCATAGTGCTCCTACTAAAATAAATACCAAGTGCTTTAAAGGTTAATGAAATAGCTCTGGCGCTCTCCCGCTACCATCATCAGCACCCAGCCTAGCCCTGGCTGCCATGGCAACGCACCCACCGTTGATTTATGCTGCAGATAATTAGGAGCAAAGATGACAGAACCCACAGGTGTGAACACAAACACATAAACACACAAACACGCACGCACGCACGCACGCACACACACGCGCACGCACACACACACACACACACACACACACACACACACACACACACACACACACACACACACAGAGTTACTGCTGCAAAACCTCATTATCAAGTGGTTTTGCTTCCTAGATTTAATATCCCCTCCAATTTGGCGAGTCCAATCACCGTCCTTCATTCTCATTCAGACTGGTAACTTGGCTGGCTCTTGATGCAGATACACTTTCTCTTGTTAATGCACACACACACACACACAAACACAATCGTCTGTTGCCTGCCAAGCATGAAGCCCCGCCTCCATTAGTCTGCAGAAACAAGCAGCGTCCCATTGTTGTGGAGGAAGGTGGAGCCTGTACACAGAGGCTCTTCTTCCTCTTCATCACTCGGCTGTCTGCAACCCGCTGCAGCTCACTAATCCTGGTTGGAGGCTCGCTTCACCTCGGGGTCCCATTGAGAGTGTGAAACTAATCCAGCCAAATGGCTTTCATCAAGTGAAATGGAAACATAATGATACCTTTGCCACTTTGGGTCTTTAAATGTCTCCTCCACTCTTTTCCTCTCCTTTCCTCCCACCATGTTCGGAGAGGTTCCAGGTTCCAGCTGAACATGGGAGGAGTCTTTCTTCGATGAATGCTTTGTGCTACAATACTCTCATACTTTCAGTGTGTATGTGAGAGCGTGCACGTACTCACACAAATGGGGATAGGGGCAGAGGAGAGATGAGAAACATCATCCTTCCACCTGACAACCCATAACCACCCTCCTCACTTCCCACAGGCCTTACTGCGGGGTCACTTAATGGACTGAAATTCCACGCACCAACAGACATGTACAGGGACACACACGCGCTCAGCAACACACACACACACACACACACACACACACACACACACACACACACTCGCTGGTGACATCACCAGATGGATGATGGGGGCCACTGCAAGGCCGAGGGCTCCTCTTTCATCAGTCCAGTTTATCTTAAAAGTGCACACTCCCCCTGTGCACACTGTGACACACACACACAACACACACCAATGGCACCTCTCCCGCCCCTTTACCAGCCCCTCCACACTGCTGAAATGCAGCAAAACCCAAAGTCTGCAACCCCAACTGTAAAAATGATGGATGACGGCGTGAAATGCGACCTTTCTTTTTGCATTTCCCTGCCACTGTCTTCCTCCTCCCCCTCGAAGCCCTGCTGCATGTCTGATTTGATTTTGTTCAGTGGAAATGTTCAACAATCCTTTTTTTGTCTGATGTGCCCCCACAATCCTGTCAGACACCACCGATCAAGTTCCAGGTTTGTTAGTTTGAATTCATTTGAAATGGACATTACATGACTCATAATAGTATATCAAATATTCCACATATTATATGTCTAGTACAATATTATTACAAAATATTTTTTATACTGTCAGAGTAGAGGTTGATTTGGGTTAAGTCCCAGCTGGTCCTTCCAACCATTCATCCATTCATCTCATGTAGCTATTGCAACAATTTACCCATCACTTTTAGCTACTTATTTCAACTATTTGCTTTAATTAAGTTAACTATTTATCAATTTTAGCTCTCAATGTTAACATTGTATCCTTTTGCTAACTATTTCAACTCCTCTGCTCCCTTGAATAACTAGTTTTTACACTCACTCATGTGGCGTTCAGGAGTTTTTGGTGACTCAGTGTGTTTATATGTAATTTTTTAATCGAATCATCATTTTTATTTTTTATATTAGTAATTCCACAATCTTTCCAAGTAGCTCCTGGCAACTGCAGATGTAAAAGTAGCCAACACCTGGTTGGAAAATACTGCTAAGTGAAACCAGACTGACTATGCTGTCACAAGTTAGGTGTTGCTCTTATTGTATTAGAGGATTGGCTGAGGGAGGATTGAATGCATCCCATGGTCCAGATGTTCACACGAGCTGTTATATATTTGTGTTGTATTTCACAGACGAGGCTGGAGTCTCTCCGCGTTCTCCTCAAAGTGGTGAGATTTCATGGAGGCAGATAAAATTGAGGAGAAAAACTGAAGAGTGATGGTAGCCAGAGGTTTCCTCCCTACAGAACGCTCACATACCAAACCACTATACACACACACACACACACATTATCAGTCCTCACACACATGTTCACTCACACAAACACAAACCAACCCATCAATAACTCACAAAATAAACAGAGGTGATTTTCCACCTCTGTCCTTAAAGTGTACCTTCCTTCAGCCTTCATGAGCCTTTCATTAACAACTTTAATAAATGAAGTGTAATTGTATTCACACCAGTCAAGCACAAGGCTCAACACTGAAGCCAGTCGAGAAGTTTGAACGATTGCTGACTCCAAATCAATGACAAATCCCACTTTCTTTGTTGAAAAGTAAAACCGAATATATTTTTTCCATTAACAAGATAAAAAGCCAAATGTGCTGACCAACAGTTGTACTCAGACTGTCCCTGTTTTGCTGTTGTCTGGTTTTAATAACTAACAAATATGGCAGCAAGTAACAAACTCAAATCCAAGCTTTGTAGGGGGTTTTAAAAGTACGTTTCATTTCTGAAAGATGTTTAAAAATGACTTGAAAATTTGTGCTGATTATTTACATTGTTAATATAATGTGATGTCATGACATATTACATTACACATTACTAACTATACTGTTTAACCTTTTAGTTGGGGTTGCGGGGGAGCAGGAGCCAATCCCAGCTGACATTGATGTTGAGGGCGGGGTATCACCCTTGACAGGTCGCCAGTTAATCACAGGGCTGATATAAGGGACAAACAACGGTTCCCGCAAGTTAGTCGTCATTTAACCTAACCTGAGTACGAGGCACGAGGAGAGTATGCAAACTCCTCACAGAGAGGCGCTGGCCCTTCTCGCTGTGAGGCGACAGTGCTAACCGCTGCACCACCGTGCTGCCCAAACAGCCAATTACTTTGCTAAATCTTAGTCTTCATTGTCCACAGTAATTTCAAATTCCTCCACTCCACAGAGCATTATCGAAATGCTCAGTTTTTGGGTGTTTTTTAGTTTTCACTGGCTTCACAGGAAAAAAAATACATGGGGTTGCATTAGCAGGGGGGGATGTTGTTTCAGGTACTGGTATGACGCAGCACCAGTGTAGTAGCTGCATTAAAATAAGTGAGGGTGCATTGCATTAATGCATCGGTAATGTGTACTTGAAAAACAATCTTAATGTGCACATTCCTGGTCCCTGCCTACACCTGCCACTTCCCCCGTGAACAGCCTTGACCAGATCAAACTGCATCCCACAGCTTCGTGTCCACCCAACTGTCCCAATCCACAAGACTAAAAACATCAAAGCACCACTGCCCACTATCACATCACATTCCACAGTTTACACTGCTAACACAACTCTCTCAGTCTGAAGAATCAAAGCGCTCTTTAGTGAAACCCTCGGCCGTGTAGCCCTTTAACCACCAGGGCCTCACCTCCCTGACCACTCAACACTCCAGAGCAAAGAGCGAGTGCTGTAGCTCCAAAGCAGAGTATCACAATAAACTTCCCCACCCCGAACTCTGGGCCCGGGCCAAGCCTCAGATATTTCACTTTTGTTGACAAGACAGTTTTCATTCCAGCGCCCCTCCCCCCCCTTTAGCGCACCCCTCTCTTTCTCTATCCCCTCACTTACAAACCATCCATCCCCATGTGTATATTGCTGCATGCTTATTAACGACTTGGATTATGAATCATCACAGATGTTTCGTTGGACGTCCATGCTTTAGAGAATTGTGACTGATTATAAGGTCCACACCTTAACATACTTTACACACATATGGAAGTGTTTACATCGAGAGAAAAACCGATTTGGGATCTGAGCCATTCGAGGCCACAGGATCGAATGTGGGACGCTGGAAAAAGCTGCATTTTTTCACACCCACACCAAAAATGATGGAATGATGTCCTCGTAAAGACAAACTTCCCCTCTGACCGTGTCCCTTGACTTGCATGTGTTCTGCATTTACAACCAGGTTTTAGTTTCTGTCTTGCCCTGTTTTCCCTTGCACCACTCGCCACCTGGTATGTGCTAATCCACGACCATTGTGACGACAAACCTGAGAAATGTAGAGGCATTCGCCTTTTCCATCACCTCTTCATATCCGTCCTCTCCATGCTTCGTCTCTCCATCATTCACCTCTTGCAGAAATGGATGACGAAAAGAGGATGCTTATCTCCAGTTCTGCTTTCTGAATGAAGAGACCTGTCCTCATTGTGTTTTATGTGGTGTGGAGAGAAACCCTCGACTTATCTCTGCTATCTGAATCCCCCCTCCAGCAGGACTGAAATCCTTAATCTATTTGAAGAGAGGAGGTCCAGGCCTCCGGTAAAATCAGCTGCTGTTACATTATCCAGCTGTCCACACGTTTCTCGTCAAACCTGTGCTTCTTCACATTCAGCCTGGCTCGTCTCAGCCTGGACTGAAAGTGCAGTTCTTCACTGGGAATCTCCATGATCTCATTACTGAACTAAGATGGCTGGAATGGTGCGACTCATTAGCTCAGACGACCTTTAGTTTGTTTTCCAGCCCCGGAGAGAGCGTGTGTCATGTCCTCCAGTCATATTCAAGCCTCTGAAGCACCTTGGATAGATAAACTACTTCTCTTTACAAAACAGTAGATCAGGGTGACCTTGCACATCCACCCACGTCAAGACAAACTAAGTTTATTTAACACGATTTTACTCTGGGCTGTTTTAATGGAACAGGAAGAGTAATAATGTGTCAGGGAGTCTCGAGTCGAACTGTCTCAAGCTGTTAGTGTTACTGTATTCTCGAAAGGCCCAACACGCCCAACTCCATTCTTGGCCCGTGGGCTGATGTACGCAGCTGAGATGAGCGGGAGGGACGGTCCACGGAGAGTGCAGAAGGTGACTTGGATGGCTTTATCGACTGTGAGTAATGAGTCCTCTGCAATGTGCACAGGAAGACTCCCTCGCAGCAGATTAACCCCACCTTCAATCCCTCCATACTCCATCCTTCTCTCTAACTCCCAGAGTCCCTCATGTCTAAACACTGGCCCCTCACCAACTGTTCCCCTGTTCTGATATCAGATGTGATATCATCAGTGAAGTGCGCATGTGGCCCAACACCCAGTCTCAGAAGATCTATCTATCTATGTATCTATCTATGTATCTTCCTACCTACCCACCTACCTACCTATCCATCCATTCATTCCTACCTCTCGCTCTCTGTTTATCGGTCTGTTTGATTTTCCTCCTTCCATCCACAGCTGTCTTGGCCTCAGCTCTCTTTAGGGAGAAGGGGAGTAATTACACGATGCAATGAAAAACAAATAACACTTGGTTATAGCTGTCCGCTGGGTTGGATTACGCTGATTGGCTGGTGGGCGTGCTCAGGGAGCTAACTCTTTGAGAATTTGTTATTAAATTTCTGGCCCACTCTTTCTGCCAGAGGAGGAGAAATACCATCTGCACCTTCTGCAGAGCTCCCCCTGTGATCTGGCTCTGATGTAGGGCACAAGCTGCAAATCATTGTCTAAGCGGGAAAAGATGGACTCACATGAGCCGTGTTATGTTTTTAAAGCCCTGAGCAGCTGCAAGGTAGTTGTTCAGCGCTGGCTTTTTTTTTTTACGGCAATCCAATTACACAATCTGGAGATGTTTGGGCCTGAGTGGATTGTAAAAAGTTGGTTCTTTGATGAAGGCATCAACAGAGTGTGAATTATACAATATTTATATATTTGTATTTATACAAATGGGTGGTTCTGCTTTTTCTCCGGGGCGAAAGATAAACCAATAGAGTGCAGGTGCGTGTTACAGTCCTTACAGCGTCTTGCTTGTTGACCAAAAATTGTCAAATATAGTAGAAAGTTCATGGTTTTGTCCAAAATCACTCACTCATTCCCTCCTCTATACTCACTATCCAGGGAGTTCAATGTAGGGGACTATATAGCGAGCTCATCAGTAAAATGAAAACATTTTTAAATCATTCATTTTCTACATTCTCCATTTTCTGTCTTTCAGCATGAGCGCAATGCATGATGGTATATATTGTGGGATACTATGAGTCCACTATATAAGGTATAATAATTTACACTATACATTTGGACAGCACTGCAAAATGGCGAACTCCCTATGTAGTGGACTATATTGGGAGTAGTGAGTGATTTCGGACATAGCCCATATTTCCCTCTGAAAAGTAGTCAACAATAAAGCAGCATAAAACCTTTAACATTGATTCTCTTCCTGTTTTCAAATCCCACCTCAAAACACACCTCTTAAAACCCTCTCTTTAACTCCAGCACCAGTGCTTAATCATATTTATTTGTATGCAATTACGCTTATTCTAATTTATTCTGTATTTTATGCCTTGTACTTGCATTTCATCTTTTACTGTGTGTAGGGTGTCCTTGAGTGCCTTGAAAGGCTCCTATAAATAAAATGTATTATGATTATTATTGTTATTATTATTATAAAATGCAAATACTCAAGTAAAGTTCAAGTACCTCAGAAATGTAAAGTGTCCCACAGCAGACCTGCCATTAACATCAACGATCATGGTAGTTGTCTAGCCCTAACCATACTTTAACTATAGCTGCAATAATCACAAATAATAGTTGCAATAGGGGATTTACAGAATCATTATTGATGTTCTTCTTTAGAGAAAAACGATTGGTTTAGACGCTCACCTGATCCTCCCCTTCTCCCTGCCCATTCTCCTCTACAACTGATATCACACAATCACCTTTAAGTGTCACATCAAAAGTCACATCATCAGATGTTTGTTAGTGTACCTCTGTGTCACTGGTAAATATTTTGCAGAACACATATGAACTGAACATGTTATTCACAACCAAAAAAAAAAAAAAAAAGCCAGCATCTTCATCACAGAGTAAGTCATTATAATTTCACCTCTAAGGCCTAAAGAAGAGTGATTGATGAGTACACAAACTGTTTATTGGTTTCACCTGCTCCTCTCTTGTTTACAGACACCTCTAGTTTCACTCGTGGTGTGCACCCTGCCTGAGGATGTTGTTCACTTGACGTACAGTAGGTCACATAACTTTGGGGGGGCTCTAACAGGTTTTTGTCATATCTCCTCCAGGACATGTAACTAAAAACATGCGGTCCACTATTTGTTCTGCGAGTTAATGCTTGGGGATACTTTCTTTCAACAACATCAAAAACACTGCGGATCATCAATCACCCCGACAAAAACTGTAAACCTCATTAGTTGTCTGTCGTTAGCTTCTAATTGTGCATTATGTAAAACAGGAACTGTGTTTACAAATACATCTGTGTATTTGGGTGTATGTACATCTTTACAACATATTTTAAAGTGTGTGTGCGTGTAGTGCAGAGAGAGCCGTCTGTGTCTGGGAAACTGTAAGAAAGCAACACATTATCCTCTGGCTTTAGTGTGATAGAGGCCGGGCGATTTAATCCTTCAGTGCGTAGAATTAATTTGGTGTTCCTTGACTCCCTGGCTCAGGACGTAGGGCCATATGGCACAGCTGGCCACTGTGGGCCACTGGAAGACACAGCTTGCAGCCGAGTGGAGAACATGATGACTACTGTAACAATTTGAATAACTCAAAACGATTAGCCAGAACGGCAGGAGTGACACTTTGCCTCCGAGGAATGTCGCAGCCGCTCCTCCTGCCACACTGTGACATTTTTGACTGACACTCATCGAGCCTGCCACTTCCCTTGTGTCCAACTTATTGCACTTGTCATCGTTCTCATATCACAGAATCACTGGCCATCCGGAGATTTGTGGCCATCTCCATAGCCGCAGTAGTTTGTGTGGGCGCTCTGCTATGACAAGCCCTGACTCTGTTTAACACACTCTGACTCACACGTAGTGAATAGACATTTGACACCTGACCCCAGGGCTGGAGGGAAATGGTGGTGACATGCTGGTGTCTCTGATGCTCCACTCCGGGCATCACATCGCTCGCCTTATCCTGGCACTGCAGAAAACTCAGCTGTCAAAGCATTTCCACCAGCACCATTGGACTTTACTGAGCAGCAGTGGATGCGAATGGGCTGTTTTTGGATTCTCTCATCCCACTGTTTTTTTTTTTTACTATGAACATTTACTGAGTGGTTGTTGATTTTTATCACCACTCTCTAACTCACTAAAACCAAATACAGACACATTTCACTCTGGGATAACAAGAAGAGGTGCCCCAGAGACACGTCAGAGCGTCATTACAACGCGACCCTCCCACCGTCCTCCCGCGGTTGCTCCTGGCAACAGAATTTTCCTGAATGTCAGGAGAGTGAGAGATAGTGCCGTGACTGTGACAGAGCGAACGGGCTACATGTCTAGAAACAATGTAATTATCTCCTGCGTCATCTCAGCCCGCCACGAGGCGCGAGGATAGGAAATGGAGTGTGTCAGTCGTATGTTATGTCACGCATCAATCAGGTTGATGATGGTGGCTTTTTTTCAGACGCTGTCAGGTTGAATGGAAAGTTGAGCTATGATAGGTATGATAGGATAGATTTCTTCTTCCCTTTTTGTGTCTCTCTAGGGCCCCTTCAGTAATTTGAGGCATTTTCCTCTGCATGCCTTCAGGATCAGTAAAGCCATTTTTTCTTCTTATGTACGACATAAATTGTCTCATTAAGACATCTTTTGTTGCAAATGACATCTCCTCCCTCTATCTGAACCTCCCTCTCTCAATTTCTCTCTCTTTATCCCATTCTGCTCTGCAAGCAATCTAAAGCGCTCCTCTGGGATGCTGGCTCTGCTGTAATTCAGGAGTAGATTAAGACAAGATACGGTATCTGAAGGCAGCAGGCCTGAGAGAGACGGCACTTGAGAGACAAAGAGAGGGAGAGAGAAGAGAAGGACAAAGACAGGAACAGAGAGGCAGAGATTGGTGGCTTCAGAACTCTTGGTTTAGTAAGCAGAAGTGGATCAGATAAAAAAAAAAAAGACAGAAAGAGGGACACAAAGAGGAAAGAGATAGACACAGACACTGATAGATTCAGACAGGCAGTCTTTGTTATTGGCCCACAGGGACCAAGTTAAGACCAGAGCCACTCAATTCCTCTTAGTCTTAGAGACTCTCTGTTAATCATACAGTCTCTACTGGAGGGGATTCCAGATGCTCGGCCCCAAGGCGTGCACATCACAAGCTGCCCATTGTCACACAGGATGTTAAAGATTAGGACCAAAAAAAGCATCCAACATCATATGATAATGACGGATATCACAGATAAGACAAACATCCACTGGCTGTATTGAAAAAAAATTACATGTCCTAAAATAAACTGCTAGTCACTTCTTTGAGGAACTGAGATGGCGACAGGGTGGCAAAGTCACCATGCCACCAAGCATAAAGACAAGACGCTGAGGTCAGAGGTTACAGAGAATCTCCATGTGACGATCAGTTACGTTTGCACAATCATTTCAACACTAAGAAAAGACCTGGAGATGTTACCAGGTCTTTTCTTACTTCTGCTGCTGTCATGTTGCAATTACAAGCTAGTTGGTAGATATTGATGTATTCACTGTAAAAACACGTGCAGCATGTGACACAATGATCAGAAATATGTAAAACCTTTAGGAGAGGCTGTCAGCTTACAGCAACAAATGTAATATTTTGGGAGGATAAGAAAACTTAAAGTTATAATATGTAACTTTTCCACATTAAAATGTCTAAAAATGACTGACCTATGTTATGTTTGTTGAGTTGTGTATTTACATTATTCCATATGTATCCAGCAACTCTCAAAGCAAGAGAAATAAGTGATTTTAATCAAGGTAACAGTCTGTTTCATTTGGTCGCCTGTCAATGACGTCATACACCCCATGCGCATGCGTTGGTGTTGCGGTTGCCGGACTGAAGCTCAAAACGGACTTTTATCCAGTTTAACCGGTTGAAGGATTTGTCATTGAACATCTGAATCTTAAGTTATCAGAGAAAAAAGCCAACTCCCAGCCACTCCGAGACAAACTGGGAGAGGCTTATGGCAATGGTGGGGAAGACAACAACATAATTCCGCGCTCTTTCATGACGTCACCCAACACCGCCTTTTGTTATTGTTTTGGTTGAGATACCCCGCTAATGGCAGTAGTTACATACTGTGCGTTTAAATTCCACTCGATACCTGCACACCCAGTTAATGTGTCCTCCCCTCTTATGTTCAACACATTCAGAGGTTTGGGTCTGGATTTACCAGCGCAAGATAAGTTCCTGCCATTAGACTCACCATCACTCACAGCTTCAGTCTTTTCAGCGAATCTAATGCTCAGCCCTGAACAACAAAATCCAAGCTTTTATGGGTGGAAATAAAGCTCAAGTTATGCTTTTTTCGTGAAGGACTCACCACGCCAAAGAGCATGTTTGAAGACGCCCATGCGTGCAGACACCCAATATAATATAACAAGAATGGCCGGTGCATCCGAGTCCATAGAGTATGGGTGTCTTCGTCCTTCGCCAGAGCCAGAAAAATATCTACATCCATCAGAAATGGTGATAGAAAAACTGCCACAAAGAGGACAGTAAGCCTGGAGGAGACGGACACAGCTGAACAGATTGTTTAAAAATGATGTGCACAAATTTTACATCTGCTCATTTCTTCTTGCTGATAACGACCAGCCGGGGCCAAACAAAACAAAATAACCTCCCTCAAACAGGAATCAATGGAAAAGTGAAGTGAAATTCAGTTTAATTATCAGGCTGCAGTTATGAATGACATTACTGTTATCTCAGCACGCAGCACCCGCTGAGTTGTTTTCAGGTGCATTAGTTTTGCCTGCAGGCTCCCACCGCTCCACCTGCAGCCTCATTGGACAACCACCACACCTTAACCTGCACAGTTCGGAGCGGCTCGCACTGGCTCGTGAAGCATGGCGTCCCGCAGAGCGCCGCCGTCACACTTGCTAACTTAGCTCTGTGTGTCGCCTACAACAGGGACACAGGAGCAGTCGGAGAACCGGTCTTCTGGACACGTCCCGGCGTACTGCTGCACAGCTTGATCGACGTCAACGTCGTCCGGGGGCAAAGACGAGAAACTGTCAGAAGTGTTGAAGTGGACATCAGTAGAAGTAACTGAAGTGGCATGTTGCTGTGACTGGAGCTGAGGTGGGACACATGCTTAGAAACTGATACCTGCCTATGAATCTTCCACTTTGCTAAACTGACACACAGCTTTCATACGATGCAGTGTCTGTCTTGTATTGATATGCGCAACACATGAGTCAGTGCCACATTCAGCCTGTATCTGGACAGGATCAATACTGCATGCTGGGTACAACAAAAGAGAAGATCTTCAATTTAAAATTCATCTGCTATCTCAAATACAAAGACGCACTTTCACTGTGAGAGTGTCAATATTCAATATGACCAGTAATGTGATACGGCTCCGTCCACCCTCACACTGTGCACCACGCTGTCCAAACATCACCATAACATGGCAACACAGCCTGCCCCAACAGGCGGCACCCTCACTCTCCACTCTCCACACACACACCCCAGTAACCAGTTTGATTGGAAAGCATCTCGCCCCCAGCAACCAATCCCCCTGCAGTACCACACACACTCATACAGACACAAACACACACACACACACACACACACACACACACACACACAGGGTTTCCGTGGCAACTGTAGTGCAGGGGGTAGACAGAATGATTTGGTCTATGGAGCAAGCCAGACTATGATGATGAAGGGACGAGGCCTCCACCAGAGAATGAGGGGGGTGGGGGTGGGGGGGCACCACTGGCCCGTGGTGGAGAGAAAACAGAAAGATGGAGAGAGAGGAGACAAGTTGGGCTCAATGAGAGAATGATTTGTGAACAGTTTAAATGTGAGAATATGTTCACAGCAACTCCTCAATTCATTGTTTTAGTCTCATGAGGTTGAAAATGTGAAACAAAGTTCTTTTAATAATGAGTAAATGACAAGGGAGGAAACAACCTCAGGCAAAAGCACCTGTAAAGTTTTTAACTCACATGTATTTACCGTGTTTGATTTTGTCAGGATTCTGTGAGCTTTGTCACAAGCTGCTCTTTATTTCAAACACTGCTCTTTCTTCTTATTTCAAAGCGGAGATTTTCTAAACAGGCCTGTAATGGCTGACTATCTGGCTGTCTGGCTTGTTCTACTTGGAGCTGGATGTCATACAGCTTCCAAAAACTGGGCTTTTTGGAGATTACTGACTCTGAACCAGTTCTCTCTGGTTACTGGAATGGGATTAACTGCTGCTGTGTGTATGTGAGTGTGTGTATGTGTGACTTCAGTGTGTATGTTTATGCATCCATGCACATATGTGCATGTGTGAAAAAATGGGAGAATGCATTAAAGACAGAGAGAGAGAGAGAGAGAGAGAGAGAGAGAGAGAAAAAGAGAAAACGTGTGTGCTTTTGATTTCCCAGCATTCTTTGTTGTCTGGCCTGATAAATGTGGCTTAGCCCAGAATCGTCTGTTTAATCTTGCCGCCATTTTGTTGTCTGGTGGTGTCTATGGCTCTTCTCTATCTCTCTCATGGCAGTCATAGCGGCAGGCTTAACTTCCCAGAATGGTTACCATAGCAACACCGGCAGAGGTTTATCAGTGGCTATGGCGACCGCTGATGCACTGAGATGTGGTTTGCCATGGTTATGGGATGCAGGCGGAGATGGTGGGGAGTAGGGGGGTGAGAGGGGGATGGCAGGGAGGGAGGCCCGGTGATGGGAGCCACACCTTGACGAGGAGGATGGTGAACGGAGCGTGAGCCGAGATCCAAGTTGTAAATTTAAAACCCTTTTTCTCAATTTACCACAAATTCACCAGCGCACTGGTCTGTGTGTGCCTCAGCTGTGGAGGCATGAGCGGAGGTGACTTTTTGTCTTTCTCTAGCTGTGTGTCAGACAAGCTAATTTCTGTGTGTGTGTGTGTGTGTGTGTATGTGTGTATGTGTGTGTGTGTGTGTGTGTGTGTGTGTGTGTGAGACAGCTTGACTGTGCACCAATCAGTGCTGTCTGGTCTTAAGAGACTCAAATCTTGCCTCTCCACTGAGGTGAGAATTCTCAAATCAATTTCTCTACCATTTTCCCTCCATCTCAAATGGATTGGATTTTCTCTCTCTCTCTCTCTCCCTCCGCTGCAGCCAAATTGTAATTTAAAAAGCGTTTGGTGTAAATACTGCTATTGTTGGAGGCGTAATCAAACATTCATGAGGGAGAGGGATCTGGGGAGAAGCGGAGAATCTAGGTCACGGATGCGCTGGCAAGTGTCTGAGATAGCTGCTTCGCTGAGTACACCGCTCTCTCTCTCTCTCTCTCTCTGTCTAAACCTCTCTTTCACTCTGTAGTCTCCTCTTTGTCTTCTCAGCTATCTCTCCTCTTCCTCCACTCCCTCACCCTCTCTTTTTCGCATCTCATTCTCGTCATCTCCCCTTCTCCCTCATCACCCCCCGCCCACCACCCTCCACTTATCCTCTCATTTGTATTCCTCTGCTCCCTCTCTCCTCTCATCTTCTGCCCTCTCATCTCTCCATAGCGCTCTGCTTCTTCCACTCTCTCCTGTTCCTTATCTTTTCCATTTCCGTGAGCATATTTTTGCCGTGCAACTGGTAGGATTTTGACCAGTTTTTGAAACGTTACCACATCAATCTTCCAAAAACACATCTGCATCCACGTATAACCACAGCGGAACATCTGCAGACAGTACCTCATAGTAACGGCCCTCTTGACCGTCATCAGTCAAGGGGAAGGTCATGTTGTCAGTGCTTTTACAACCATCTCCGAGCCCGCTGTGGCGCTCTGAGCAACACATTAGCAGAGGCTGACCTTGTGAGTGTGTCCACAGTGTCAGCGAGGACGAGACAGACGCCGCTGGAGAAGCATCAAGAAGAGAGAGAGAGAGAGAGAGAGCGAGAGAGAGAGAGAGTGGTGGTCCAGAAGGAGGGAACTGGCTCTTTTTAACGGATAATTACTAGGAAATCTGGGAAAACAGGACGTTGCCATTGCAAAGTCTGATAGAGAATCAAAAGGGAAACCGTAAGTTCTAAGCTCTGTTCCAGAAGATTAAAAAAAATATTGAAATTTGTGATATTGTAACACAAATGACAAAAAGAATAAATCCAAGTAGAGGTTTCAGAGGTTTCTGGCACAACTTCAACTTCTTCCAAGGTGCATGGAGAAAGGAAAAAGTCTAATGATGATGATGAACATCATAATAAAAAAGTTCTTCTGTGTACTGCAAGTGTTGCAGGAGTTTTGACCTCTCATAACTTCACTCTCTTGAGTAATTCATTATATTTGTCTTGATATTTTCTTAAAAAGCTAATATTTTAAGGGCCCTTAATGAACACAATTTCTCATAAACCTTACATCATTGCAGGTTTATGTTGTGTTCACCTCATATGGGAATGATGGAAGAAAGATTCCCATGTTTGCGATATGCAAGTGTTCATGTCTTCAGACAACTGTAGACATATAGTTGTACAATTGGTCATGTGAGTGTTAATATAACACCATAGCTGTTAAATATTGGTTTAAATATGTTATATTTGGTTTTCTTCTATATTATTAAGCACATAGTGGAATTAAATTACAGCTTCCCTGACGTAGTTACGACTTGTTGAGGTGAACGGTATTTACAATCCAGTAATTATAATAACTCCGATATGACATAAACATTATCAGATCACCTCAGCAGAATGAGACTGTGACTGTGTGTTGGTAATTATAGCAGGAGGGAGAGGACTGAATGGTGTGCTGGCACATTTGTAACAGGAGCTTGATCACTGTTCAGCTTCAATCCTGAAAGTTTCAGATCATCATCTCTCTCAGAATATAGACCATAAACCCTTCTTTTCCAAAATGGAGTGAGACCATCAGACATTTTGTAAACTAAATTATCTAAACCACTTTATTTGGAGGTAAAAGCCCACAGAACCTGAAAGCCTGACTGCTCATTTCCATATCTCATGAATTAACCTGGTGAGCGGCACAGAGTTGTCTTAACGTTTTCCTCTCAGTGCATGTTGATTTTAATTCTGGTCTCACCATGTTCCATCTGATCAAGAACCTAAATCCCTGGATCTGTCCATCATCCGCCGCCGCCCTCCCCTCCCCTCCCTTCCACTCTCTCTCCTCTCTGTGGTATTAGAGGGTCTGAGTCCACCGGCCACTCCAAAACCCAACAGATCCACTGGCATTGAACCCTCTCCAGCTAATCCATTTGTATATTTTCAATTACATATCGTGGGCTGGGGAGCAAGTGGACAGTAAGCTCTCGCCCTCTGCCTGGAAAACACTGTCCCCTCATGACCTAAATATCAAGCTAAAGAAGAGGGAGAGAAGGTGGGGGAGGGATGTATGTGGGGGGTAAAACAGAAAAAAAACACACACACACACACACACACACACACAAAAAAAAAAAAAATAGGTCACATATTTCTCCATTCCACGCCACAGAATTGGATTGCGCCGAGGAGAAATAATCACGGTCATGTTTGAATCTGACAGGCAGATTGCCGGACGGCCGTTGCTCTCGGTTGTCTAGGACGAGCCAACTGAAGGGATGACTCAGTTTTCTGTGGCGAGTGTTGGTGGAGTCACACACTCCATCTTGGCTTGAACTGACCCCAGACAGCAGAGCGCACATTCTTCCACTTGGACTTGTGGAGTTGTGTGTGTTGGTGCAAAAAAAACTGAGGTTGCACGTAAAAATAAATGGCACGTATAGAAAAAAAATCCATAACATACATTACATGGTTGAGATGTCTGGGGCATTAAAATCAGCTGAGCCACATTAAACAATATGACCAGTAACTGCCACCTCAGTTTTTTTTTTATCTCAGTTATTTTGAAATCCCTCAACTCCATTATTATTTTCTCATTTTAATCCCACTCCTCCGCCTCCTCCTCTCCCTCCATCTTTCAGTCTGGTTTTCTGTCTGGCTTCCACTCCTCTGTCCCTTTTTCCTCTTCTTTTCTGTCTCTGTTCATTATTCACGGCTATTGGGGAAACCGCTTTTAGGCTCAGCAGACCTCGAGCCGAACCCATCCTCTCA
>NW_019525256.1:490863-525792 GCF_002814215.2 Seriola lalandi dorsalis
CCGCACCCCCATGTCTAGCTTCCCACAACCAGATGAAGAGTGGCCTTGACAGGCTCATCAATAACGCAAGGAGGCTTAAACACACCTCCAGATCCAGCCTGGAGCTTTTTATATTTAAGAATTAGGTGCTGATGTCTTTTTTCCTCTTCTTCCACACTATTTCAGTCTTATTATCTTTAAGGCTTAACTCCCCTTTTTCTCTTTCCTCCTCTTGGGTGCCAGAGCCACATCCAACACCACCTCCTTTTTCCTTCATCATCCCTTCCTCCTCCTCATCCCTCTGGAAACATAAGAAAAGATGTTCCAGGTGACCACCTTCCTCCTTTACTCCCTGCCTCCTCTTCCTCCCTGCTTCCTCCTACCATTGCTCCTTCCATCAACCAGTCCTGAAGGCTGGACTTTAATAAATGTCACATCACATCAAGCGGAGGAGCATCTGTGGCGCAGACAGACGCAAAAGGAAAGGGAGAAAGAGAGAGCAGACAGTGTGTGTCCCCTGCCTCCCCCAACCTCGATATAAAGCAACATCAGAGGGGTAGAAAAGCAGAGGAGAGCAGGTTGACAGTGCAATTAAGTTCCCTTCTTCTTTGGCTTTTCCCATGTTTACCTCATTCTGTTTGCAATATCACTGTGCAGCACCGATGACCTTTTAACCTATGTGTCTAATTCAAAAGTGAGGACTGTTTGTGTGTAAAACACAAACAAACCCACGTTACTTTGTGTCTGCCTCATAGCCTCCTTTTGAAGGGGCGAGTGATGATGTAAATCTAGTGATTGAGGAGGAGGTGAGATGTTCAATGTCCCCACGACGTTGCAGAGTGAGAGATTTTTTTCCATGACTGTAAAAGGCTGATGAATGGAGGCGTAAAAACAAGAGGGTGTTTATGTTGTTTATGTACATTAAGTTCACACATGAATGCTCCATATGCATCGGCGTGATAAGTGTGTTTTCATGTTTGCATTCCTTTCAACACTGGAATGTATGTTTGACTGCTGGCATGTAAGTGCATGTCGCAGCGTTTACACAGAGCTGACTCGGTGCCAGAGTCAGCCCCTACTTCCTGTGTCTCGTCCAGCCAACCCAAAAACAGAGGCAAGTTTACCCCCACATGCATCGGTGCCTCTGTATCGAGTGCGCTCCACTGAGCAGGGGAAAGTTTTTCATGTTTGGCATTATTTCAAAGTGCTCCTTTAGAAATGACTCATGCATCAGTAATTGGTAGTCCTCTGAGTGCGGCTCCACGGCAGCAGCTAGTTTGACCGTCCGTGCCCCATATAATGTAGTGTCTGCCGACAGCGAATCACAGCTAGACGCACTCCAGGCTTTTAAAAAACAATGTGTCTGAATGAAGAGTTCCTGTTCACAGTGGGATAGTATTTTTCCGGCAATCGCAGTGATCTAATTCTGCTTTACACTCAACATGACAGCGGCAATTTTTTTTTTTTTTTTTTAAACTACCACTTTTTTATAAGGGCCACTTAGCATGTTGTGTCTCACTGCAGGATTTAAGGTGGATAAATCATTTATAAAGCTTCATAGATCAGTGATAAGTCTTTCATTTCAGGTTGGTTGAATTTCGGGTTGCCAGTCTGTGAAAAATCAAGTAACCTTTTATTGATAAAATGCTCACTTTATATAATATTAACTAATAAATTCTGCAGTTAGTAAAAGGGTCATGGATCTCTCGCTTTCATTCATGTTAATGGCTCTGAATAGGCCATTAAGATGAAGCTATATATCAAATTATACAACCTGGCAACCCAACTGTTGTTGTTAATGACTCATTACTCATCTATTAAGCATTGAAAAATAATATATTACTATTTATAAATTAAATATAATTCATAAAGCTTTTACACAATAAGTCTTATTGACATATTTGGTATCAAATATCTTAACACAGCATCAGTAAGAATCCGTCTACTTGACTCCGACCCTACTGGATATCAATAAGACAGAATGTGAGAGACAGAAGATCCTTGTTTACTCTCGATGAGATGTCCACAGGGAACAGGTGGGCCTGAGCTCTGCCTCTCAGGTGGTGTTAGGGGCGTGGGGTGGGGTGGGGGTGGCTGGTCAGGCGCTGGACGGCTGCTTCTAATTAGGCTGTCTCAGTGACAAGTGTATCCCCAGCCGTCCCAGGCCCCGCCACGCAGTGCCGAGCTTAACTGAGCGAGTAATGGGAGTCCAGGGGGAGCAACGTGACCTCACGGCCCCTCCCCTCCGGCTACGTGGGCAATTAGATGAACAGTGGGTAATGACAGCGGCGCCTTTGTTTATCTGTGTGCGTGAAATAGATAGAGCACTCACATTCATACGAGTGTGTTTGTGTGTGTAGCCTAAGTGTGTGTATATGATCAGCCTGATGGAGGCCAAGCCCTTGCCACCTGCACAGGGAACACTTTTAGGGCAGCATGTGTCAACTGATGACATTAGCACTTCTAACAGACCACTGGCACTCTATGGCAGGCACACATGCCCAGCCTTAGGTCTACTGTTGGAGTGTGTGAGCCAACTTTGTCAGCTAAATCGAATTTGTCACGCTCCATGGATCTGCTATTAGAACAGGCTATTTCAATACAACCTGAATACCGCCCACTTTGACCATTATGGAAACACCAATGCTAAAGTTTATTGAAAATCAGTCACATATGCCCATGGGTGGAAGACTAGTGGAACATATACACATTCACACACGCACACACACACAGGCGCACACAAAGGCACCCCTCGCCAGCTAAGTAGCTAAGCAGGGTGCTTAGTAGAACCAACAGCAGGGGAAGGGAAAACAAACAATGGGGCCACCAGTAAATCACCTCCATCCGCAGCAGCTCACCAGGGATTGGATGGCACTGGGAGGCCCTGTGAGAAACAGCAACCAGTGAGGAGGACTCGCAGGACCTGGGAGGTGACAGAGGGGCACCCACAGACCGGGCGATCAAGCGAGTACACTTTAGTAGGTGGTTTATGCTGCTGGGAGATCAAGAGGCAGAAAGAGAGTATTCACAATACCCAAAAGCTCACCCTAGCTAATTTTCCAAGTAGGAAGGCAGGAAGGGTGGAGAAGAGAGAAAGACAGCCCCTTTCACGCCCCTGACTCCCCTTCACGCTCCTACTGTCCCTGTCATCCTGAGTGGCAGGAAATGGGGCGTTTGCCCTTTGACCTGTCAGGAATGTTTTCCTCCTCTGTCCAGCAGCAGCAGCTCTCTGCCCCTTGACGGTCAGGCCCGTCACAAACTGGACTACCCATCCATCCATCCACATACACGTCTATACACGCAGACGGATGTGCATAAAAATCTCGTTTTTATTCACGCTGTTCTAAATCTACGAGATAATCACATGACTCACAGTCTGTGTGATTCCACAAAGTGTGAATTGAACACCAGAAAGATAATGCCTCTGATATGGTGTGACAGGTAGCCTGGCGGGCTCAGATTGGAGCCTATCTGTCCCCGTGGCACGCTGCCAGCCACCAAGTGAGGTATTGCCCCATGGTCCTGGGTGAGCTGCCTTTGGTAATGACTGTGAATGGGCTCTATCTATGGGCCATTACTCTATGGACTCAGCTGAGGCAGCAGGGTAATGCTGACTAATGGGGATGAACTTGTCAACTGATGAATAGTATACCCCGCTGATGAGGCTCTGCAATGGCCACTGTCCCTGTTTCCTCGTACTTATTTGTTCATTTCCAAAGCAATGACCATTAAATAGGAAAATTAGTTGGCGTAGAGCTCTCGTCCCATTGAACAAGTTGAAAGGGGATGTTTATTCCAGGCGAGAGTATAAACCAGACAGCAAATTAATTTGGAGATGTATTCACAGTGGTATTGTTTTTCCTGCAGTAAGTTCTTGGTTAATAATATGACCAGAGGGCAAAACTGCATATATCTCCAGATATATGAGTTGATGGTACGTTGGTTACAAATATTTGGAAGGCTTTAGATTGATATGTTAAAAAGGAATTCCCTCTTAATACCTTAAACATTAAAGTTGTGTTTATATATATATATACCAACACACACACATCTTTTTTTATTATAAAGCAGGTCTAGGTTAAATATTAATACTGTGAAATTATCAACGTGCTCAGTCTACAGAGAAATGCACAAAGCCTGTATTCAGAAACTGAGCCTTAAAATGAGCTGTCAGGGCTTCCTTAACTGTGTGATGTCACAGCTAAGCAGTCACTGCCCTCAGCCATGCCCCAAGCCCCGCCCACCTAGACCCACCATCCAGCCTTGCAGGATTTGGTTTTACCTGAAATGTTTTATCTTTATTGGATCATTCAGAAAACAGTCAGCCAATCAGAAGAGAGGCTCAGAGCCTCCTTTCTTCTGATTGGCTGACTGCCCCATTGTTGCTCAAGCTCCAGAGAGAAGCCTGAGAGAGAAGATGTAAAGCTACACTGAGATGGTTTTTGGTTCTTAAAACCACAGATATATCTTCCTATGGATCAACACTTCAAGTAAAACACTGGAGATATTAAAATATGGGACCTTTAACATATCAGGCATTTGTCAGTGTTATAAAAGTGACCCCCTGTTTACCCTCTAGCCTCCTTCACTGACCACTTCTGGCATGAGCCCCTCAGGCACATTTCAGGATGGCTCAGTTTCCTCTCATCACCTATTAGATCCAGATGAGACCCGAGCCTCCTCCTCCTTCTGACCGCAGCCCTGTCTGAACTGTTCACAATTCAAAGCAGATGGCGGCCAACACAAGCCAAAGCCGCCTGCTGAAGTTGCAGCGGAGCTCGCTTGCCAGGACAAGACGGGGCCATGTTTGCTAACTCACAAATTCTCTTCCATTAAAGGGAGTGTGATTGAATGTCGGTGGCTGTTAGGCTGAGCTGAAGCTCATACACTGGCATAATAGTTTGATTTAAAAACACTGATCTTAAATGCTGTTTTCCTTTTTGCGCAACAAAAACTGTCAGTCATGATCGTATCTGCGGTGTGGCTGAGGCATGATCTCATAAAGCTCTGAGGGTAATATGAAACAGAAGATTGAGGAGATCCCTCCCTTACACACACACATCATTACACACACATAAGCCTGAGATATCGGGCACATCATGTTGAGGCTGTGTGATACCGTCACACACTCATAAAATCCTAATATATATGTGTTTAGCGTTAGCTCTGAAGCTGCCCTGACGTCTTTAAGCCTTAAATTCTGAACTGTATGTGACACACCTCTGTCACAAACATCTGCACGTACAGACGATCTCATGCCAGAAATTCCAGAAATTAATTTATTTGTCACAGGGTGGAGAAGTTTCAGCATTAAGGGCCATCAGGGAACAATAAAACTATCTAGTGAGAATCATTCTAATAAAATTATTAAGTTTGGGTTAGCAGCTCCTTAAGGCTGAGTGAAGCAGGTTTTTATTACAACTTTTATAGACTGAAAACCCTAAAGATGTCAAGTATAATTATTTCTCACATTGTATTGGTGTGGGTTAGTGTTCATTTTGGTGGCTAATTGTTTTGTTTTAGTCCTAGTCTTTTGATGAAAATGTATATTAGTTTTAGTCAAATTTTAGTAATTTGTTTATTGCTTATTGTTTAAGGACATTTTAATTTTTATTCCCATTTTCATGGGGCATTTTAAATTCGTATGTCTTCTAAGCATTCTGACGCTGTAGAAAAAGCCAGATATTATAAATCAGGATTTGGTGGAGACCAAAAAAAAGATCTTAGCGGAGAACAAATGTTTGACTCAAAACAAATGCTAGCCTAATGTTGCTCAGAATCTGCTGGATGTGTAAGTAACCGTTTAGTCAAACTGCCATCTGTGTTGTGTTTACAGCCTGTTTCTGCTTCCCCAAAGAGGCAAAATATTAGTTACTGGAGGTTTAAGAAAAAGCCAGGAAACGTTTCAGGCAGTTCACAGCCTATATTCATTTTGCACTCATTGCTACTACCAATACTGTAAATGCAAAAATAAAAACAAACTGAAAGTAGAGATCACACCAGCCAGGATGCCCATCAATATGGCATTACTAGCCTCGACACTGTTGTATGTATTGTTCTCACTTTGTGTGTCATCGTTGTAAAATATGGTCCTGGAGACACCTAATGTTGTGGGATTCTTTGTCTTAACGATAGAGTGGCAACTGCAACATATACTCATGAAACTTTACAGCTGTGCAGCTGACATCAAAATGAAGGCCAAGTTCAAAGATGGGTGTTGTCCAACCCAGCAACCCAACTCACTGGAGACCATCTTGGGATCACACCAGAGAGAGCACCCATCAACGTGCTGACATACCGACCTGTGAGTACTCAGCAGTAGTTACTACAGGATTACTATTACATGAGTACTCAGGGCCACGCGCATCACGCATCTTTGAAGTCAGCCTTCATTTTGCACAGTTGTGACGCTATTGCTGTGACAAAATCTATCCATAAACACCTGCTACACTACTCAAAACCACCTCTGTGATAGTTCCTGCTACACACACACACAAACACACAAACACACACACACACACACACACACACACACACACACACACACACACACACACACACACACACACACACACAGAATGAAAACACAATACCAGTCCCAGCTGGTAATTACATCCTCATTGACCGCCTTTAATTGCTTTTTCTTGTTTAATTTCAGTGGTGTTAAATATCGATAAGTCTGTGAGTTTTTCCTTTTGGAGGACTGGTAATGTTTGCTCACATTACTGCCAGAGAAGTAATAAAGAACAAAGAACTGAAATGAAAGATTCTGATTATCAGTGCAGGGTTGTCAACAAATATTTTCACAGTGAAATGAACAGTGCTGTGGTCAAACCTAATTTACATCAAAAGACAAATATCAGCCCAAACCAAACCAAATGCAGACACTCCAGGCCTCTCCGCCTGTCATGGTGTCTATGGCCGCTCCTCTTCCCCTCATTGCTTGGAGGTCGATGTTGGTCTGGATGCTGACATGCTGGGGGTCTCTGTCCCTCTCTAATCTCTGTTTACGTTGCTGTCTGTCCCGTGCATTCAGCACCTAATCGGGTTCGCCCCGGTGCCAGCCCCCATATCGTAAAACAGAGCTTCCCCTCTGACCTTTAGTGACTGGATGACCTTTGACCTGGTCTTTCCATATGCATTCACACACATACACTATCAGGCCTCCGCCTAAAAAACGTGTTATGCATTCCAGGCTGCAGCTGCACTCGCGCTAAAGGGGGAAAGGAGATTGAGAACAGAAAGAACTGGGGTACGAGTGATTTGCTGCTTGTCTGGTTTTAACGGGGGCTCCTCATATTTGATATATGATGCTGTCATCTCTCTGTCTATCTGTCTGTCTCTTCTGTTTCTGTTGCTCTCCTCATACCCCAGTCTCCCAGCAGTTTCCAATTAAGATTAGACCCCAAAATGGAGGACAGCCAAAGGTTTTGCTGTGGTAGCGAGGTGACATGTAATGCGATAAACGACTGAGAATTAATAGGATGTAATAAATAAATAGTAATGAGGCCAATATAAAGATAGCATATCGCATGTTTCCATGCAGACCTACTGAGCTCATCCTATTGGAAACTGCAGTTTTTCTCCATTTAACCAATCATTTACAAATCACTCGGGAACAATCATCTTCAGATAAGCCTCCTCCTATAAAATGGCTATGACCTTTATATAACCCCAGGTTTGGGAGTGTCTGTGTGTATGTCTGTGTTTTATGCTATGTAGGATGTTTTCAACACATTCATGCTGATAAATTCAGGCTGTGTGGTCTGATGAGGCGCAAGTCACCGCAAAAATTGTTTTCTTTTGCTAAGCAGTGAGTAATTTCAGCTCTTTTTTTCCTTTTTTGTTTATTAAATGACTTCTACTGTCAAAACTTAAGCAATAAAGATTGTATTCTCATTTTGTTATGATTAATAGGCACCAAAATAATTAGAGTTAGAGTTTTGTTGCGACATAAGCAAATGTTTTCGAATCAAATTACTTCAACATTGCAATTTCTGTTTATTGTCTAAACTCATTTCAGATGTTGTAAATCTATAGAACTGCTACTTTCTAGCTTAAAGTGATAGTTTGGGTTATTTAATGTGGGATTGTGTGAGGTACTTACACACAGTCAGTCTATTACCTACAATAGATTCACATCAGCGCCCTCTTAGTTTGGAGAAGTAGACATGAGTAATGGTGCAGAAGCTGAGCGATGTGCTGTGGATGGGACCATCAGCCACTTGAAAAAAACGTCCACTAAAAAAAGCCAATATCAGTTTAAGTGTACGCTATATTTTGAATATTGTCATCAGTTTATCTTGCCGTCAAACAGCAGTTTCCTTTCGAACTATATTCGGCCTACGGCTTACACTGTATTACGCAAATCAGATGTTTGAGTCACAAAGCGCTAAGCATAGGGCATTTTTTAGTGGCTAAAACATGTTTTTTGTGGACGGCCCCGTCCAAAGGACGTGGCTCAGCTTCTGTGCCTGTGCTCCTGGCTGCTTCTCCAAACTGAGAGGAATCTGCAGGTAATACACTGACTATGTATAAGTACCTCACACAACCCCACGTCAAATTACTCGGACTATCACTTTCATTTCTTCACTCACACTCAATCCACCTTGAGGAAAAGTCCAGCTGCTGACTGTGTAAGTAGCTGCATCCGCAGTAAATCAGGTGACACACGGATTGTGAACCCAAACTGTGTGAATGTGCAGTTCCAGTATCAGATCAATAGACTTCAGACTAATGCCTTTGAAATCGAATGTTGATTCATGCACTGTTTTTACTCTCTTGAAGTGCCATTAATCTCAGTCCACTCTGATGCCACCAAACTTCAGCCACAAAATATGTTTTTCTTTTGCCCCCAGACAGTTTGGCTTCTGTTCATGAACATATGCGGCAGCTGCATCCTCCATGCTATGAATTGGAAAATATTTTAATGAAACTGTGACAGCCACAGGTTCATCATATGAGCAAATGATAACAGATGTTCAAGTTGAAAACTGAGAGACTACAGTGAAATATTTTTTTCTATATTCCAACATGTCTGCACAGTCCATAACTTAATTTTCATACCATAGAAATTCCTCTTTAATTTGCCCCTTATTTCAACACAAGTACCTACCACAGTATTATACACTATACAGTAAATACAGGAAAAAGGTAGAATTACTGCCTCGTGGTTGTATGCCTGCAGCACTCTAGTTTCAGGTTACATCCCTGTTCATCCAGAATCATATTAAATATGAACCATTTGTGTGAACATTTGTCATAATTGCTGAGTGGAGTCTTCAATAATGGCTAAAAAGTGTTTTGTGAGGTCACAAAAATGTGAAGTGATTCCCTTTAACAGTTCTCAAGATATCGCGTTCACAAGGCCAAAACTGTGTTTTGTGAAGTCACCGTGACCTTGACCTTTGATGTTTGACTACCAACTTCTAATCAGTTCATCCTTGTGTCCAGGTAAATGTTTATACAAAATTTGAAGAAGCTCCCTCAAGGTGTTACGGGGATATCGCATTCACAAGGCCATAACCAAGTTTTGTGAGGTCAACACTACTTTGACCTTTCACCACTAAAATCTAATGAGTTCATCCTTGAGTCCAAATGAATGTTTGTGCCAAATTTGAAGAAGATCCGTCAAGGCGTTACTGAGATATTGTGTTCACAATAATGGGATGGATGGACAGACAACCCAAAAACAACCTGCCTCTGGCTCTGGCTGTCACCGGTACAGAGGCATAAAAACAGTCAAACAGTCTCTCATACACCACCGTGTGTTTGATCCCTAATAAAAGTGTTGATAGCCAATGCAAACAATGTTGACTGTGAGAAACAACATCTGGACCTTGTGCACACATGCAGGGCATTTCCCTTCAGTAACTGCCGCACCAAGTGTTTCCTTGCTGTTGTTAAACAGGAGGAATCCTCTCAGGCAGGCGGCGAGGACGTCCTTTCAGTGGACTCCCTCAGTCTCCCTGTAAAGAGACAGCACTATTCATTGGAGCGCTGACAGACCTATTCATTCCATTACAAACAGACAGAGCCTAGTCAATACCCAGTGTACGAGAGGCTGAGACAAAGCAGAAGCTTTAAGAAGCATCACCGGAAGGAGGTCAGACATATCTTCGCTGCTCATTTGCGTGTATGAATGCTTTCATGCACGTCCGTTTTATTAGGTTGCACTGAGGCCGTAAATAGGCCTCAGTGCAATTAGTAATAATTGAGGAGCATTTTAGCGTCTGTGTGCACATGTGAGTACGAGTGTAGTGAATTGATCGTGCCCTAAGCCCGGCACCCGGCGGTGAGGTAATGGATGATGCTGCTGAGCGCTATCTGAACCCTCTGACCTCTGCCAGCTTGACTGACAGAGCGGGGAGAGGATCAGAGAGCATATAGAGAGGGCGAGCAACACAGCGTACACCCCGAAGACAGCAAACAGCGTCACAGAGCTTATAGAGACAGGAGCCACCAATTTAATTCAGTTGTTCTCTAATTACAACGCTCAGATGGTTTTAATGATTTGCGCTGTAGACATGATGGCTGTGTGATCACATCTGGCTCCAACTACTCTCTCAGCTATCTCCACATCTCACAGGGATGACTCCCCACAATGCCACTACAGCGGCCGTTTGCAGCTGCACAGGAGGTTTAAAGGTCCCATGTGTCACACTTTTCTGTTGTTTTATTGGAAGATATGTTTTCCATATGAAGAAATATCCATGGGTTTAAGTACCAAAGACCATCTCAATATGGTTTTACATCTTCCCTCTCTCGCTTCTCTCTGGAGCTCTAGCAAAAACATAGCGATCTGGGTCGGTCTCTGAGCCTTTCTTCTGATTGGATGACTGCTTTCTGAGTAAGGCACGGCCAAGCCAACCACAGGTATTAGACTGTAGCTTACAATTGTAGATGGGTAAAACTTACCAGTAAATCCAAGTGGTAAGTCAGCGCTGATATTAGCCAAATAGACGGTCAAAGTTGGACCAAAATGCTCTGGTATTTCAGAAAAAAATAAACTTTAGCCACTGGTCTCTAATATCACTATCCTTGGGAAGGCTGAACAATGATATATTGGCTTCCTGACATCCAACAAGTGGTTAATAAAGTGTAAACAACAACAAATAAAATGTTGGACAGTATGTCCAGGTGGGCCATGCTGGGGGTTGTGACTGTATAGTTGTGATATCACAAAATGATGGATGTCCTGACAGATAATTTTTAGGCAGGGTGTCTGAATCATCATTTCTCCGTGGACTATGTGTGTTGATTCATTTCACATTTATTTGGCTCCTAAATTTATATAGCACTTAGACCTAGACCCAGTATGTCAAGTATGTTGAGGATAAATCCAAAGCCATGCAAACATGTTACACAGTGAAAACACTAAAATGCTGAATAATTGCACATCTGCTGTAAATCAACTGAATCCTTTCAGTGGCTGTTCAACTTTTTTCTTCACTGCATACACAGAATGTTTTCCTTCCTCTGGGGACTATTGACAATACAGACCAAAGCAAACACTCGCCATTCCAATCCCACTCCACTGGTTCAGCCAATCTTGAAGGAAATGAGGGAACCACATTTAGTTTTTGCTGAGCTCAAGAGTTTCCTACATTTCTAAAGAAAGAAACAGCATCTGAAGACAAGGGGAAAGTGATGAGAGTCAACTTGCTCCAGAGTAAACTTTCTTTACTTGTGTCAGCTCCTGCAGTCTCATTTGAGTGGATTTCCTCATGTGTCGTCCATTCAGGCTGTCCATGGTTGGCCCGAGTTGTCTGTGGTGATTGGTGTAAGGCGAGGGAGTCCAGAGCAGCACACTTATCCTCTATTGATCTACAGATGGTGAGCATGTAGGGTTGCTCAATCCAGCACAGCACGGGGAAGTATTTAGAGCTCCTCATACTGTTGAGAAATTGTAGCATTTCTCTTCTGATATACTGAACCCTTCCAGGAAGTGAGCAGCATTTTAAAGAAATTCTCTCGTTTTGTCTGAGGAAATATGAACTTTAATGACACTGTAGTTGCATATTTTTCCATTTTTTCAAAAGAGGATAAAAACTTCTTCTTTTTTCTTTTTACTTAATTGTTGAAACAGTTTCAAGTCTCTGGAGTGGGGGTGGGGGGGTACTCTGGAGCACATCACAATATGAATACAAGACATTTTTACACTGGTTGTGTACCGTTAGCAGTGTAAGATGTTTATCACTTCACAGCGTTTCACATTTGTGAGGGGGCATTGCTGTCACGATTGTGTTCCACTCGGAAAGCAGACGCAGGTTTGGCTGAAGGTCAAGTCATGCTCATTCAGAGCTAGTTCATAGGACGGGTTGTTCTACCACTTCAGAAATCCCTCCTCCCCACACACTACTGTTCAAATCAGTGGTTATTAAAGTGCTCATTGAGGGGTCCCCAGCAAAATTCACTATTATTCCATCCATAACTAACACAATGACAGAATGTATGACTACTTTGGTAATGAGTTTCAAACACTCTCTATGATAAAACATCTAGACGCAATAATCTTATCAAATGGGGGGTCTGTGATTATATATATATGCCTGTTTTCAGGCTTCTCTCTTGGAAGACATTCATTGTGTTCCGCTCATTTGTTCACATGAAAAATGGCAAAAGTAGTTTTATAGAGCTTACAGAGAGGTTCTTGGAAATAATTTTGGAAAGTTATAAAAATGGTCGGACACAACTCCCCCAATCTGATATCTAAAGTGTGGGAGGGAGGGGGTTTCCAAAGCTAATCAACTTCACAACAAGGCGTAGGAGTGTACGTGCAGGTTAAGCTTCAAGCGACTGGGTGGCATTTGGCATGGAGGTGGTTGACTGACATTTAGGAGCAGTCATCTTCTGCACTGTGCCACTGGGTTCAGTGTGTCATAGTGTCAACGGTAGGTTACAAATATTAATAAAGACCACATAGTGTTAAATCACTCTCTGGTACAGATCAGTTTTATTTTGACCAAATTAATACATATGTCAAAACAAAAAGCTGGATATATTTACTGATTTCTTCACAAAACATTTTTACTTCTGTTCAGCTTTAAGGAAATCAGTCCATTGTCCATCGCTGGATAAAAACACCATGACGACAACAATAATCACACGTTTGGCAATAACAACTATGTTGTTTATTTTTGTTATTGTAGTCATTAAAACTTCATATCCATGGGAAGCAGAGGGCTGGACATTGGTATGTCAACACTAGCCAGCAATATCATTTCAACTATTTCCTGCAGTTTGTTTACATTTAGTCTGGTGGTGAAACTGAACAAAGGTTAGAAGTTTGTCAGGGCTGTGATGAAGGCCTCCTAAAACTGTTGTGCTTTCAGAGCACTTCCATATTTTTTCTCTATAATTACCAATCTACGTTCAGTGCATTATTTTCTGTGATTAAATGACTTAGGAAATGGAACAAGCTAAAGATATGACAAAATAATAACTTCCAGCCTGTATTTTTTTTGTTGGCACTCAGCTATGAATAAATTGTTTTCAGCCAGGTTTAAACAGCTGGGGGCAAGTGTGTATGTGTGTGTCTACTTACTGCATATGCATTAGAATAGATCTCTGATGGGAAGCTGGGTTTGCTCTGCCTGTGTCCTTCCCTTTTCTATGTGACACTGAGCAGCTCAGAGGCAGCAGAGGAGTCGCTGCCTGCCACGGAGATCAAAACACACGCACGCACACACGCACGCACGCACACACACACACACACACACACACACACACACACACACACACAAACACACACACACACACACACACACACACACACAGCAGTCACAGTACAGTCAGAACCTACATTCACACTTCTCATCATAAACAGACAGTCAGCCAGCTCTGTGTATGCTCTTATAAAAAGTGTCAGTTCAAGTGAGAATACTTCACCGCTACATGACAAACTTCACACAGCTGCTTCATTACATAACAACAAGATTTGGATGTTGGTTACAAACAAATGAAAAATCCTTTCCAAAGTTGATAGTTACTTAAATCCATACAAGTTTTACAGCGTAAACATTCATCATGTTTCCTGGGTTTATCCAGCTAAACTCATTATATAATTATTGTTGATTAATTCATAAAGACAACGAGAATCAGAAAGTGATTAAAGAATCTCTCTTCTACCAAATGCGGTCAGGCTGACACCAATGATTGTCAGGAAGCTCTTGAGTTGTCCACAGAGATCTGTCGCGTAACACAATGTGGTTTGGAACAGATATAGAAGTATATATTGGAAGCTAAATATATGAGCAAAAACGGCTAATTAGTAAAAAGAAAGGGCTTAAAATAAATAACCAATACGATGTCTGTCCAAGTCTAACAAACCAATGAACGTTTGGCATCAACAGATCGAGTACAGATGATGAAAGACTTAATAATATTTCCTTTTCTTTTTTTAGCCATACTGGTGGCACGGCTCAGTGTCGGTCTGTCAGTCAATCACCCACTTTGGTCAAGACTAAAAAATCTCAACATCCACAGGATGTATTGGCAAAAAGGTTTGTAAGAACCCAGAAGAGATGAATCTGAAAGACTTTGGTGATGCTTAACCACTGGCTCCACCAGCAGATTGACAATGGTGGGTTTGACTGAAATGTCTGAACAGCTTTTGGACGGATCGCCATGAAATTTGGAACACACTGTACATGCACGGTGCTCAGAGGCTGAATCGTAATACATATGCTGATCCTTTTACTTTTTACCTCAGGTTTATGATAAAATACATGACTGGCTGCATGTTTGCAGCCTCACACAGTACTAGCATGGCTGAAGAACATATTGTATTGGGATTGACAAACACATTGACAGACCAAAATATACTGAATTTTTTACCCGTGATAATGATTCACTTTTCACAGGGAAATCTTGTTTATCATAGTCAGAGAACTTTTAGTCACAAAAAGCATTTACCTTCTTTTCCAATTGACCTACTTATGAATTGAGCGTAGGAGGAGGAATTAGTTTCCAATTTAAGTCAAATTGAAGTCTGTTTTTATCCACACCAGCTCAGCATTAAACAGAAGCATCTGTATTGGACTGGACTAGAAGTGCTGACTTTAATAAAATACTTAAGTAGAAGTGTCTGCAGTGTGTTCAGAGATAACGTCCTCTGAAAGGATCATTGATGAGCAACCAATGTGCTTTTTACGCAATCATGTGTTTCATCCAAAGCCCTTTTCATCAGCAGCTTACACGACTATTGAGAACACCATAGCATGTATATTAGATTTATCACTTGTGCTGGACGCTGTTGAAATAGACATTTGGACAAGAGAGCAGACAGTGTGTCATTCGGCTCTCTCCCCAGCTGACCCTCTGATGGGCCTAGTGATAGAAAAGATGATCATAAAGCATTTTACATAAGAAGGAGATTGAACGGGATTATGACGGTGGCGAATGTACACAGCCTTGCACATAAACACACTGTTAGCAATGGAGGGCGGCAACAATGCAACAAGGCCAAACACACACACACACACACACACACACACACACACACACACACACACACACACACACACACACACACACAGATGTGATTTGGGTCAACCAGTAGTGGACCAAGGTTTTAATCCTGCTAATGACTAAAACCTGTCTGACTCTTGTGGCCTTTACCGTGGCTCGGTCCTGCCAGAGGTCACAATCTGAGGACGCACTCATCAGCACGCTGCTAGTTTCTGCTGCTGCTTTGGCTTTGATGAAAAGGGAGATGAAAGGGAGGAGGCAAGGAGAGACAGAGTGTTTTGTTTCCTCTCCGCCAGCAGAGGAAATACTGCTTGAGCAGGGTGTGGGAACGCCAAAGCCAGCAGCTAGGGGCTCAGCAGGGTGCCGAAGGCCTCCTTGGCAGGATGCAAGCAAAGGGGATTGTGGGAAATTACACGGGATTAGAGCGGGCGTCTAATGCCCTCATCCAGCGGGACATTTTCATCAAGAAACAGGGCTGTCGGACAGGCACAAAGACAGCGAAACAGAGAGAGAGAGAGAGAGAGAGAGAGAGAGAGAGAGAGAGAGAGAGAGGGAGAGAGAGAGGGAGAGAGAGAGGGAGAGAAACCTCAACCGACCCTTTTTTCCAGCTCCCCAGGATTAGACCTTACAGAAACCTTCTTTCTTCTCCTTTGTGTTGCTTTTGCAAGCTGGCACTTCTTTGCGCAACTGTCTGTGCATGTAGAAAGAGAAAGGGAGACAATAAAAAGGAGAAGCAGTGAGGATGCTGATGGGTGAACGTCCTGCTGTTTAAGTTGTGATTGGGTTTGTGGGTCTCTGCTGCTACTATACTTTCCTCTTCCCTCCTCCCTCCATCACTCCACATGGGGTTTATCACAAAGTAGCTCCTGAGACGTTGGTAGTTCCTATAGTCCCAGCACAGACCCCCCTGAATAATGAGAGTTTAATCTCAGGCCCTGAACTCATTGGGCATTTGTTTTTAGATTGGTGCTTCCTTTCTAAAACTAACACTTCCTAAAGCTACAAACTCTTGTTGGCTTTATAAAGCATTCCCTTTACTCCCAAATAAAGGGAACTGAAAGTGCCATACCAAGCAGTTAATATCTAAATTTGAACCAGATACACTATTAGATAAGTTGGTCAAATGCCCATGAACTTTACTTGGTGACATTTTGTGACAAAGAAGTTTATTTATGTACTTGTGCTGCACAGAGGTCGTATGGAGGTGATAGCTGTGTGGTGGGTGCACGCAACAAATGTCTTTAAATACCTGAGGCCGAGTTTTGTGTCCTGTAACTCACTGTTGACGTGTTAAACATTTAACCAAGACCTCTATTTTCCCTTAACATTAAAAGGCCCTAAAAATGTATTTTCTCAATCAGTTTCTTACAGTGAGTTATAGGTTCCTGCATTAACATGTCATTTTCTGTTTTTGTTATTTCACATGAAACAAATTTGTATTTCTGTATATTTTTTTCAGGATTCAGCAACATGTGAATCAGAATCCGATGACAGTATTTGGACTGTCAACATCTGATCAAGCCACTTTGAACTTTGAGTGTTTCTTATTCGGTCAACATTATATAATGTTGGGGAAATGCTAACGATTTGAAGTTTTCATGGACTTTAATCAAGTGTTTTGAGTTGCCTAGACATAATCATAACATTATTAATTAAACACAATTGCCACAGGTAGATATAATAAGGAATACAAACGAAATACATTACAGCGTCAGTTTTCTGAAGTGTTTGTCGGAACATCAAACACCTTCTGAAACCCCCTCCCTCTCTATGTTTCCCATGTCAGATCAAACAATTTATATAACTTTTAGAAAGTGACAAGCTGACATGTCTGTCATACCTGTTGTACGCAGGAATGACAAAGTGTGCTGACCTGAGACAGACTCTTCTCTGAAGCTTTCTTTTTCTTCACACAAAAACGTCCATGATTGGCTTTGAAGTGAGACTGTCCAAAACTAAGAGCAGTTATCCCTGTTTGGACACTTATCATGTCTTTCCCCTTAGTATGATGACAGGCTTTTTATCACACCTTTGAATGTGACTGCTCAGAACAACTATAAACATTTTTGCCTTCAGACATGTTCTTGACATTTGGTACAATATAGTTTGTTTCAAGCATGCCCCCTGCCACTACTTTTACTTTTACTTTACTGACATTTTGTGACATAGTTCATTGAAATGTTTCTCATTTGCTATTGCAAAATAGTAATGTATAATCCAATTTCTAGGAGACAGGGTTGTTAGTAGAGAACTTGTACTTCAGTGGCAGATGGGGACATTCTCTGGTCATGATTACTCCCTGTTCTTCTGGATATGTGTCCATTGTCAAAGAGACATCAATGGCTCTTTGTCACTCAGTCAAAATGTACCACCAGTCAGGGCTGACTCCTCAGCTGAACTGCCTTGTCCATGAGGTAAGGAAGTCCATAAAAGTGACAAAACGGGCTAAATCCCTGCTGCTTTTAAAGACAGGCTGTAAAATCAGATGACTTTACTGCCACTTTAGTCATCCTAATGATTCAGGACATTTTAACAGACTGAGGAGTGAAAAACAGCAATCCTCAGCATACATTTCCTATGGTTAGCAAGGGTGGAAAAACAGGAAGCCGCTTCCTTTAAAAGGCAAAATAAAAACTTAATGGTCTTTTTAATATTTGGGTTGCCAGGTGCTGCTTACTCTGGCATGCATTTTCCCCTTGACTTGGCTGGGCTTATTCTCTATGGGTCTCTGTTGAATGCTGTGGGAGAAGCCATTCACTAACCTTGTAGTGGTTTACATGCCCATTAAATCAGGCTTAAACAGTGCCTATATAGACATGACTGCTTTGTGTAATTAGTCGTGGAGGGATAATTGCAAGGTCACTGAGTGTTATTGTGAGCAATCTGATTAAAAATCCTTCAATTCTGGCCAGACTAACTAATAAGATGTTAGACCTTGAGAAGTAATGGAATAATAGGGCTTTGCAAATATATTCAAGAAAGCATTACATTTTAACCTTTCACACAGGTTTTAGAAAACATGTCAGTTTAAAGGTTATTCATCCCTAATTTAGCCAGCTTTTTAAATTTCATTTACATGAGAGGATCAGATTATGTCCTTCGATGGGAGATTTCTTTGTGCGATTTGCTATGAATGCCATATTTTATAAACATACAGAGGATATGTTTGAGATCCACAGCAGAACAAATCAGTGAACTCCAATCAACTCGATTTTCCTTCTTTGTTACTTTTGGGTCATGTAATTTAAACACCTGCTGAATCATTGGTAGCTCCAACATACTGTGTGTTGTGTTGGGTCCACCCAAAGAAAGGAGGTGGTCTAGCTAGCATTAGCTGTCTCTCTTGCCTGGGTCCAAATATGTTGATGGGAATGACCAGAGTGTCAAAACTCACGGCTGTGGTAGTCCTGTAGCCTCACGTTACACGTTACATGTTATACGTACATGTACACATACAAGCTTTAATTTACTACCAAGAAATCACAGACTGGACTAAGGAACGATTAGCATCAACCTTTCGGCTAGCTAGATGTCATTGTGGACGACGGACCTGAAGTCATAATATGGAATATGGATCGGTCATACAACCCCACTTCAAATAATCAAAACTATCACTTTAAATTAGTTCACTTTGAATTGACTTGCTGAGCTGACTCCATGACAACGGCAGCTTATGTTCATGGGTATTGTAGTATTTAGTCATTCGCCATACCAAAATGACAGACGATGATTTCTCAGAAACAAAGTTGAGATAAATGAATCTGGTGGTATTAACATAAATATATTTGATCATCACATAAAGCACGAGACTCCTGTGTTTCTATGTTAAGTAACACAGAGGATAAAATAGAAATGGAAATAAAACTTTTTTTTTTTCTTTTTGGTAATTACAGCTTTTACTAAACAAGTTCATAAGTCAAACCAAAAAGGAAGGATATATAGAACAGATTTCTTCTCAAAAATTAATTTTAATTTCAGTTTGATTTGGCACCTGGTGAATTATATTAAATATGAGAGGAGTACGAGTAGCCTACTGTTTATTTTATGAGCCTATAAAACTGTACTTTTAACACCACAGAAAGCATGCTGCAACTGCCAATAAACACAAACTCGAGGTCACATGATTCTGGTTTACTAATCCTTCCAAGAATCAAAAACTGTAGGCGGCAGGACTTTCCAAAGCAGAACACCACTAATATGGAATAGCCACAAATAAGAACAGGGTACAGACAGTCTCAGTGTTCAATCCCAAAAACTGTGGTTCTCCTCTGTCTCCTCAGGGCTCATAGCCTAAAACATCCAGGAGCAACAGGGTCCTTCTCCTGCACGTTTCCACCTCGCTAGTCTCCCGTTTCCAGGAAGCTGCAAATCCTCTCTACAGTTAGAGTGAACGGTGGACACACAGTGATGTATAGCTTGTATTTTATGATGCATAACAAGAGTGATTAGTCAGAGAGCTAATTATTTCTTTTGAGAAGTGTGGGGAGAGACCGCAGGCTTTGTCAGGAAGCATTTTTCATATATTGTTTGAAGTGAACCTCAACAACCCAAGGCAGGCAGGGGAAACAAAGTGTGTAGCGGTTTTGTGCATACAGTTTTGCATTTGCCACAAAGAACACTTCATTCTTCTACTTCATTTAGGTATTTTCCCTAAGCCGTCCTCTCTTTTTTATATTTATTTTTTACATCAGTGACTCAGTTTCCCACCTCAAAACCAGTTTGTTTAGCCATAAACCACACAGGGTGTCAAGTGTAAAGTAGCCATAAAACAAACAATGTAAAATGAGAGGAGGTTTGCCCTATCAGTGACACAATATCAGCAGTTTTAATTCTGAACCTACCTTGCTTCTAACATCTTTTATCTGTGCTCCCACCGACATTGGGGGAGTTTCACACATTCAACTCAAAAATATGTCATTACACGCTGCTTTGCATTGCTGCTGAGCAAGTGAGTGAGTCATATTTGTGCAACCCTGAGGCAGGAAGTGGCACAATCAGCAGTGACTTAAAGCAGAATGAAGTTCATTGTTATTGTTATTATGGAGATCAGTTGTTGCTGCTACAACTGGAAATGTTGAATCAGGATGTAAAAGTAGTAATAAAAAATCTTATTGTCATTTAAATGAAAGAAAGAAAAAAAAACGTCACTAAAATCCATAAAAGAGTCTGACAATTCACAATGGGTAGTAACTAGAACAAATGTTGGTACAGGATCTTCACATGCAGCCACCGGTGAGTGCACTAAATATACAGCTTGTCCGGTGAAAAATCAACAGTGTCACAGCTGGCAGGCTGTTTGTGCTGCCCCGACAACAGCCGAGCTCTATAAACAATGCTGCAGTACAGCTGCCTCCCCACAGATCACATACACACACCCCCACACATGCACATGCACACGCACCCCACCAGTGCACTTGTTTGCATTCCCTGCTGCATGACATCACCGCTTGGGGGTCAAAACCCCACGAGCCGATTGGTTGGCCGCAGCAGAAATGCTGATCAGGTCCAAAGATCACAAAGTCGTGACAAGAGGTGACATCAGCGTGTGGAGCTTAGTTAATGGCCGAGAGATGCCTGGATGACTCTAAAGCAACATCCTATTTACACACACACACACACACACACACACACACACACACACACACACACACTCACAGTCACAGTCACAGTCACAGTCACACAAAGCAAAACAGCTTTCAGCAAATGCTACGTGCGCTGTGGCCTTTTGCTCCAGCTAATATGCTGAGGAGGATGTGAAGCAGCTGAGAGTGAGTTGTGCTGTAAATAAAAAATGTGCTGTGGTTGAGCTTTGAATCTGTGTTTCTTATTGACTCTCACTTCCACTGTTTATGATGATTTGACATTATGACAGAGCGGTGTGCTGTGACCGCCAAAACACATGTCTGTAATGTCTGTAAGTGCCATGCAGACACTGTTATGTATTATTATTAATCAATTCTTATTACTTATGGTATTACTCCAGTAACTCAAAACCCCACAACAGTTTAATTATGTTGGACTTAGATTTACTTCAAATTTGGATCTGACATCAGTATCTGCTGTGCATGTCTACAGATGGCCCACATACAACACATTCTTTTAGTCTCATCAGCATTTTTCTACTTGTAAATCATACCCTCCTAATATTTTGGTTGCTTAAATTTATTATTACCAACAAGGTTCACAGTTTCCTTTTTTTTTTTCCAATTGTTTTATTAAAATCGAAAACTCTGATTTTTTATAAGAAACAAAGTGGTTTAAGCAAATTTTTCACTCAAATTGTATATATTCACATAACTAGCAATTAAGGAATGTGGAAAAATCACAAACAACCTGGTTACGCTTCAGATTCAGCAGCATTTTGTATTTTTTTACTCAAATATTACCTGTTTTCAAAAATTCTGATCAAACACTGATCCATTTCAAATAAAAACGCAAAAATCAAACTGATGACCGTATCAATATGAGATTGCATGTTTTCTACCAACAGTGTCTAACATAATTTTCTCACAGTATTTTGGTTTGAAAAGTCTTAAATTGGTAGTGTGGTGACTTTTTTCCACAAAGTAATGGTTTGGCATTTGTGGAAATATGTCTTTTTGCTTTGTTGCTACCACTCTCATGCATGTCTGTATGGGAAATGAAAAATGTAGCTTGGCTCTGTCCAAAAGTAACAACTGCTTCCCAGCTCCTCTAAATCTCACTAATTAACACTTGTTTGTTTAATTTGCACAAAAGCCAAAAATGTAAAATGAAAAACTGTGGTTTTACAAGGTGTTACGTGCCAGACTATTTATTGGCAGAGCACAGTGACTTACTGGAGGCAACCAGCAGAGAAAGAGCCAAGCTAGCTGTATCCCCATTTCCAGTCTTAATGCTAAGCTAAGCTAACTGGCTGTGGGGGTAGCTTCATAATTACTGTACACAACATGAGAGTGGTACCAATACCTTCATCTTACTTTTTCATCTAAAGTTTTTTGTTTTCCAAAAAATGTCAACCCATTCCCTTAATACACTCTTAAGATGGGTATTCATAGACTCTTAATCAGAAATCTACATAAGGGGAGGGTGGGGGGAATACTGTGAATGTGTGTGGTTGTGTATCAGTGTGTGTGTGTATCAGTGTGTGTGTGTGTGTGTGTGTGTGTGTGTGTGTGTGTGTGTGTGTGTGTGTGTATGTGTGTGTGTGTGTACATTACCCCATTGTGGTTCAGCTGAGCGAAAGAAGTCTAAACCACCAAGAGAGACATTATGAGTCACCTCTTAATGGGCTGCCCTCCTTATAAGTTTGCGCCTCACAAGCCAGTTCCTGGAAGAAAACCTTTCATCAGCTCAAAGTGGATCTGTTTTCCATTCAATGCTATTTGATTTTTCATTAGGAAAAGAAAAACTCAGCCCCCCCATAACATGACATTGATGAATCATTTGTCTTTGAAACGGCGGTTAACAAACTTTGACAAACCAGACTCCTGGAGGGCCTCCCACAAAAACTCCCAGGGAGCACAACAGGAGGCCACATTTACTGCTTTAGCAATGTGTATAAAAGCTGGTCCCAGTGGCCGCAGTAAAGACTCCACAAAGACTGAACAAAGGGCCTAGATGCTTCTTAGCCATACTGTTTTACTGACTGTTGACGATGGACAACACTGCTTCTTTAAATTCTGTAATCTACTGTCCACTATATGAAACTCACACCTACACACATACAAAGAATTTTTCCATTTCAAAATCATTACCTTGTTGACCTGAAAGTGATGACATCAATAAGTCCTTCTCACACACGGACCATTTTGCTGTTGAAACATGTTTTTCAAAAGTGGCATTTGGGATTTGGGGATTTTGGTAAGCCAGTGTCTGCTTTCTGTCCCTGTCTGTCCCCTCCTCTGATATAACAAAGAAATATTAAATTGTCTGTAAACTCCTGGTATTCTAGGGACTTTTTACTCTTAGTTGTAGCTGGATATTTACCTAAGTTTTTGTCACAGTGAAGGCTGAGAACGTAGGGGATTTTGTCACACTTACTTTTGAACCATCCACAGTAGGGATGAATAAGACACACGCTTCCTCTTTTTGCTTTCAGTTTTGAGTATTTTTGAATCCAGTGGGGGCACAAGGCAGTGAGCAAGTGAGCAATACGAACCCGAAAACAGAAAGAGACTTTATCATTAGTTGATGACAGACATTTCGTCCCACATTTCACAACAGTGGCCATTGTTGAAGGGTTGAGGGAAGCACGGTGTGTGGTAAGTCAGTGATGGGTGAGTGACAGGGCTTAAGAGTCGGCTTCTGTTAGTCATTGTACATTATCGTAAACATGTCTGACTGCCTGGCACCGATTCCACTGTAAAAGAAGGAGTGTGAAATCCCATCAGATGGTACAATCATGTGTTACAAACACTCATATGTAAACACAGTCATAGTTACACCCCCACCCCCACTCTTAGCAGACTGGTTTGCCTGGTGATAGATAGCTTGGTTGGCAGGGACTTGGGGGAGGAGTCTGTGTGCCTTCTTGTCAGCTCGGCGAATAGGCTTCGACTCAGCTGTCTGGCATTGAACCTTGTGGTGGCTGCAGAGGGGAGGGAAGTTCCTCTGAAAGTTTGCAAACAGGCAGCTATTAATATCAAAAGGATGGTGACTGCTCTGAAACAAAGGGCACTGGTTATGTGCAATAGTTTACTTGGGGTTTGTGTGGCTTACACTTCACATAATCTAAAGAATAATGTTGACCAGAATAAGTCATTCATATGTAAGCAGGGCCAGTCCAAGCTCCTCCATCAGAACCCCACCCCTCTGAGAAATTTTTGCCTAGAAACCCACAAAACTCCACTAAGATATTTTTTAAAAATCACAAAATTTCACCTTTTATTTATTCATTAAACGTTTCAATTATAGTTTCTGTGAATTTGATCAATAAGAAGTTTACAGACTTTTTGTATATGGTAAATGGACTTGCACTTATATAGCGCTTTTCTAGTCTTACTGACCACTCAAGGTGCTTTACAATACTTGCCACATTCACCCATTCACTCACATTCATACATCACCCTCATACACTGATGGAACAGTCATCAGGGGCAATGTCAGGTTCAGTATCTTGCCCAAGGACACTTCGACATGCAGATCAAACCACCAACCTTCCAATTAGTGGAAGACCCGCTCTACCTTCTGTGCCCCACCCACATGATATATGTATATAATGCACATAAAAAAAGATGGATGGAAATATCTAAACCCACCGCTGTGTTAGGCGCACTCAGGATCTCAAAGTTCTTTCTATTGCAAGTTTCACCTTATCTCCTGGAAATCATAGGCTCCCATTCTTTTGAAAAATCAATTCCAATAGCTTGCAGAGACACACTGCTACACTGATGAACATAATCCATCAGTGTAAATTAGACAACTCAGTTTGTTCCTCACATTTTTTCCCAACGTGACTTTATAAGACAACACCGACTGCAGTTATAATCCTGTCAGCAGCACTTTCATTCTGCCAGAAATTAATAAGATGAGGTTACTGCACATCTTCTGTCTTTTCTTGCTGCCTCTTCACTGCCACCAAAAGTATATGTACCAGTCAGCCTTAATTGAAAATGAAAACTAGTTGTATTAAATGTGGCAATTCGCAGCTAAGTGAACTCCTGTGAGGAGAAATTACTAGTTGTCTCATTTAATATGATAGATGGCATCTGTTAGTACAACACTATGTCTCTGTCAGCTGTTTTTAATGGATTTTTTAAATAAGCATGACATCCTGAATGGCAAATAAACCTGCAGAACAGACAGTAGTTGTCAGTTTCAGATAAATACATGCTGGTTTATTCTTTTCTTAGGTAGTTGGTTGTGGATTTCTAAGTTTTATTCCCTATGGAGATCATCTGGGCTCCCATGTAAAACTTCATTTAAAACTTTTTCTGGGTATGACATTTATCAAAACTTGTTTTTTAAGAATACCTCCAGGCCATTATGATATAAACTGGTCGGTGCAGCTGATGCTTTTGGCACCACATACAGTAAACTTTTTATCTGTTTGGTGATAAAAATCTCTGCCTTAATACGATTTTACCCACCATGATTAACTGTGTGCTAGAGCTGCACTGTAAAATATTTATTAAAATACACTGCAGTCATCGCTCACCTTAAATGTTCATGAGAGTGATGAATGTTTCCCAGCCCACTGGCTTTTACTCCGTACTAAGTGAGAAAAGTCCTGCAGTCCCGCAAGTTGGCTGTGGCAACTGATGTGGGACGAGGTTGGCTTTGAAAATCCCAGCATGTACATCAAGTCTGAGCTGTAAATATCATACTGGCAGTCAGCAGAGAAATCCCTGTGGGTTTCAATATGTTGCAGGACTCTCGCTGGCATAAATCTTTATATGACAGGATGCATGTGTGGTCCCTGTCAGATGTCCAGGTGTGTTTTCACAAAATGCTTCCCAACTCTGAAACTATAGCTAAGCCCTAAAGTGACCTGGGGTTACATCCCAAAATCAAATGTCTTCTTCCTTTGGTCCAGTCAAACAAGACAAAAGCCACTTTTACACTGGTCAAACAACCTGCTTACATCAGGCTTCTGTCTGCAGTGGAAAATACAACACCCACTGAACCCACTAATTTTCACCCCATTCTCGTTCTGTGACATCTTTCAGAGCACAAAGACTGTAAACAGGCCAGTCACCTGCCCAGCACGACGCTGTTAAAACCAGCAACACTGCAGCTACACTGTGCTCAGGGATGAAAGAGTGAGATGCAGCCTTGAAATAAGTTTCGAAAACACACAAGCACCGACCGAAGCATCTCCGACTGAGGCTCCGACACTTACAGGAGCACCAACCTGGGGATGAGACGTATTGTATCCGTTTGACTTGTCTGCACGGCAGGTAACAGCTCACTCTTTCTTTCCTGCGTCTTTCTGTGTGTCTTCTCAGAAAAGGCAAATGTTAAAAACACCCATTTAAACACACAAATTTTGGTATAATACTCTACTGCTAGTGGCTGTGTGAAGATATATTTAGACCTGGCACTGCTTTGACATTCTAACGTCAGCATGCTAACATACTAACAATGACGATGCTAACATGTTAAGCAGGTGCAAGGTTCACCATGTTGAGCATTTTAGCGAACATCCCTGCTTGAAATAAGATCCAAGACATCCAGTTTGAGTAACACTAACTGTGGGCTGATGGAAATGTCATCAGTTTTACAGGTATGAGGCTGCAGTAGTATTGGACAAATTAAAATTCAGACCTGATTAAGATGCAAGATGAAAACATGAATGAGTGTACCAAATTTTATGGCAATCCATCCAGTAGCTGTTGGGATATTTCACTCAAAAACCCCAAATGTCAACCTCATGGTGGCACTACAGAGAAAGTCACCATAATCAGTAGGTTTAATTCTTTTGTCAGCATTGATAATTTGCGCCAAGTTTCATGCCAATACATCCAACAGTCGTCAAGACATGCGACTAAAAACCACAAATGTGAACCTCATGTTGGTGCTAGAGGACGGGTCAGGGGATCAGTGCATCAGCAGGATTCATGAGGAACATGAACGTCAAACTAAATTTCATGGTGGTCTATCCAGTCGTTGTTGAGATAGTTCAGGAAACGAAAGGAAAGAGCAGTACATTGCTTAGTTTTCTATTACAATATGGCATATTTGTGTATTTTTCTCCGTTTTCGAAATATGTGATGAAACTGACCTCAGCAGTTCCTCTACTGTTGTACTCTGTTCCTCTGTGCCTCACTTCAAAACGTCCAGGGCAACACAGTACAGTTGCAGCAGGAATTGGGTATTTTAGTGGTTCTGCACCTGAGAAAGAGAGAGGGCAAAAAGATCTGTGGACTTTCCATCAGCCTTTATTTGACCCAGCCAGCTGTCAGGTTTCTTCTGTCTGTCTCATTGGCCTCACACACATCTCTGAGGATTTGACGCGACTCTTCTTTTTCTACTCTCCGTGAGCCTCTTACACAGTTCCACTGTAGCTGATGCCATGAGGCCTCGAACAAGCTCTGTGTCTGTGGCAGAGTGACAGCTTTTCTGAGTGGCTGCATTGTGAATATTTTATTTTAACACTAGTTGGTGGAGTCAAAACATAACTGCATGTTTCTGGAATTCAGTCTAAGCTGCGATACATTTTTTTTTTTTTTTCAGTGGGCTTTGATATCGAGAAGGCAGCGCAGTGTTTTGACAGCTTTCAGGCTGTGATGGAGAGAAAAAAGAAGAGGGGCAAAGGGGGAGAGATTGGAGAGGAAAAGGGAGTGGGGGGTTGGGGGGTTGGGTGTGGCCGAGAAGGAATCCGGGGCTGCTCAATGTCACACTAGAGAGGACTGCAGGGAAAATAAAAGGATGGGGGGGGGGGGTTGGAAGGACAGGCTTATCAGAGGGTTTGTGAAGATAGAGAGGAGCACACTGGCTGCCCGAACCACAACAGGATGGAGAGGTAATCCAAAGAGAAGAGATACACCGAGGAGCTCACGTAAAATATGTACGGTACCTCCCGCTCTCTTACACACATGCTCACATTATGTCGAGTAACACTGCAGAAAAGGCTCGAGGTGTATGGATATTTAATGACACACCCCCCACTCTCATCCTCCACCAAATCTGCTCACTAGCACGGGAGTCCAATGGAGGAGGAAGAGGAAAAGTAGGGCACGTCTGCAGATTTAATGAGGCAAAAAAGCGCTGTATGACAAGCTTATGTTTTCTCCTCCAGCAGAGCTACTCTCTTCAAACGACAGACTCCATTCTCTTCTGACATTGAGCCACAGAACTCAACATTATTGAGAACACCCCATATACGATGTCTTTCAATTGTAAAATGTGGATTTTTGCAGATACTTAGCGGGATGGAGGCCAGAGTCCCATCTACTGCATGTCACCACAATCGTGTTTGATCGTTTTTAGAGTGTAATCCCATTGAGTAGGGCTTACAGTGCATTAAATTTCAAACCTCTTTTCATTTCCGATGTGTATTAGGTGGAGTCACAACGCGGTGTTGGAGGACAATTACTCAGACATCATTAACTCAAGAATTCTCCTCGTATTTTTAAAATCAGCAGGCGGAGAAATGCTCAGAAACTTGGAGTGGGGTGAACAAGGAGGGAATGTAACTGCTGCAATTAGCATGAAGTGCAAAAGTGACAACAGTAGAAGAAGTTTTCAGATGATCATGAAGCCTGAGGGAGAAGCAGCCTGAGGATCCGTGGTGCTAGTCCCTACATGGCCGCCTCTGATCCAACCACAGAGCTCTGAAAAGACTCTCTATTTTAGTAGAGATGTGCTCGAGCTGATTTCACCTGGGGGGATTCTGGTTGCTAAAACAGGGACACACACTCATTCCGTCCCCCTTTGGTATGGCTAAAGAACACACCCACATACAAATAGGCACACATGTAAATACTTCACAGCAAGTGCACATACTTAAGAAGCAGTCTGAGCCGGCCCCAGTGAAGACAACACAAGCAGCCATGTATCCAGAAACAGCTGAATATGTGGCTAATTACATCTTGAGGTAGGTCGTCATCTGGGATCTTGTTTACCTTCCGCAGCACAGTCATTGTATCTGTAATTGAGGAGAGGGGTTGTTTTGAACAAGGTGGCCGTGTTTTACTGACCCACCGAGCAGCGAGGGGCGACATGACTCGGGCACTTGTTTAATAGGTGTCAGCGAGGCAGAGTTTTCAGGGGCTGCCGTCAATTTGTTTGTCCACCTTACTGCAGGGAATCATCGTGACACTGTGGTTTGTGGTCAGAGTGATGTTAGTTTAGTTTCAAAGCAGGCATGTTAGAAAAGCTTTCATTATTGGGAATATAATCTCACCATTTATGATTTTATTTCTTCTGCGTCTCAAATATCCCTGCGTGAAATGTAACGATAGTCACAAACTTACTCTGTTACATTAAAGCCCAGTGTTTCTTTTTCCAAAGTCCTGTCAATGTGTGTGTGTTTTTCCCCCTCTTGCCTCAATCTGAAATGAGAGATGCATCTCATCACGTCTACTTTAAAAGTGTCTGTCATTCTCGTCCTAGGTGAGGTGGAGGAAAGGGGGGGGGCAGGTAGCGAGGGGAGAGGGGGAGAATGAAAGACGGATGCTGTTCAGAGTGCATTTGATTGCTGTCTGATTACAGCCGCTCCTGGTGGGATGGGTTCAGACTCAGTCTCACAAAAATGCACGCGCACGCGCGCACACACACACACACACACACACACACACACACACACACACACACACACACACACACACGTCACTGGAAATCAGATAGCTGGACCTACATCAACATCATAGCTGGGACACAGTCACGAATGCCAATAAGGAATGTGCTCAAACATCCACAGAGGGATTCTCAAAAGCAACTGGAGACATGCTGACGTGTGTATGTCTGTGCTTTCCAAACAATAATGTTTTTGATATAATGCATTCAGCACCTCATGGGACCACGGTACAGAGTTGAAATACACTCCACTTTCTCATGCTTGAATATTCTATACCATGCAACGGCTCGTTTGTTTTTGTGGGTGGTTTTATAACGATTTTCTGCTTGGCGGAGGATATAGATGGATTGAGTCTCTCTCATCGGGAGGAGATGGAGAAAGGAAGGATATGTGTGTGTGTGTGTGTGTGTGTGTGTGTGTGCGCATGTGTGCGCGTGTGGGGAAGAGAGTGTGCAGCCAAGCGGGCCTCAAGGTGGAGGGGAAAGGGTTTTGGGGGTTGAGTGGGTGGAGGACTGAGGCCCCTTCCATGCCATCATATCCCCAGGCGTCCCTCTAAAGTTACCCACTGTCTGTGGCTGCGGCCAGCGGGGTCTCACAACACTACGTTCATTAAAGGCCCGCTGTAACCAGATAGGCCTAAGTGGACCCACATCGCCATCACATTTTGGTCGGCATGCATGCGGTTGTTCAAATACACATACACACTCTTCCTCTTCATGCATCCTTCCAACCTCTTCTCCTCCAGCTCCTTCTACCACCGCTAATCCTCTTTCCCATACCACAGCACAGGCCAGTTTATTACAGGTCCAGTGTGGTTATTGAGAGATGTGAAGTGCCAACAAGGGAAATCATTTATCACTAGCTTGAGCTGGCACTTTGACAGCACTGCTAATGCTGGCCATTGCATGTGTTGGGCCATTTACTACGAGAGAAATTCACTAGAAAGGAAAGGGTGAAGGAGATGAGGGGGAGTTTATTTTCTTTTTTTGGCATATGAGTCACACTAGGAAGCCTCGATGCTTCCTGTAGTTACACTCATGTTCAAAAACACCGGCATCAACATCCTTCTATCATCTGAAGCTAGACTGTGATATGTAAAGAGCTTTCAGTGTGCGTGCCCTTGCTTCTATGTCTGTGATTAAATAGGGCCACACAGCTAGGAAATGAGTACACTGAGTAATGCTGTGGATGTATTGATTATCTGTCTCTGCCTCTCCTCCACAACCCCCTCCCCATGAAGGAAGCCTCGCCTGAGTCTGTACGAGCCCCTGTACGTGAGGCGTTACTGGAGCCCAGAGCTGCCCAACTTCTCCACCCCGCACCAGGGGAAGGGGGGGTACTGGTGGAGTCCCCAGAGGTACCAGGAGGTGGGGTCCACCTGGAGGGACACGCGCCGACGCCGTGTGGTCTTCCCTGGAAACACTGGCTTCTCCGACGTGCCCTCAAGTCTGAACGCAGGCTACTGCCACCTCCACCCCACCCTGGTGTGAGTGGCCCACTACAGATACAGGCTTTTGCGGGGTTACAAGCATAGGTCACTGCATTTGTGTGTTTGTGTGTGTGTTGTCATTGAGCTTCTTGAGAGGCCTGCTTCTTACAAGCCTCTTCTTAAGTAGAAGTTTGTTGTCAGCACTCTGCGAGGAGCAGATGACAGACCGGTTAGCACTCACTCAACACTCGACCGGCTTATCAGAGGCCAGGCGTGGAGCCACAGTCAGGAGCTCTCCTCACGCTGTCACCCTGCTTGTATGTCACCGAGGCCATATCTTCACACAGGGGCCATTACGCCCGTCAGAGAGCATGTTCACCTCCTCATCTGAGAGCATTCTGCCCACGTCCTGTGGTCGTCGCTGATCTCTAATATCTGCCAAACAGGAGTCCAATAAGTGAGGAGTGAAGGGAAGTGCATGGAAACATGGGAAGAGGAGGCTTTTATAGCGTCATACAGCTCGAGTTAGGGTGCCACTAAAAAAAGAAACGAGATAATGCACTATCACCAATTTATGTTACTTTACAGCTCTACTCCATTACATCAAGCCACATGAAAGCCACTGTATATATAAATATCCTATACGACCCCCCCCCAGCTATTTCACATCACAACCCCCCTCCCCTACATCCCTCCAGGACCCAGACAACACTGACCTAAATGGATGGGCAGAGTAACAGCCCAGAGCATCTTGTTGTCATGACAGCAGAATGGTTGTGACCGTCATGGGTGTTCCCTCACACTGGTCTGATTTTTTTTTTTTTTTACTGCTCTATCGATTGAGGCGATATAAAAGCAGAGAAAGGAGGAGTGGGCTATGAAGAGGTGTGATGTACCAAGTGAGGGAGATGAAAGGAGTGAAGTGACCAGGGAGAGCCATGTTGGGACAGAAAGAAAGAGGAAGAGACAGAGAGAGGAAGACTAAGAGTACAAAGTTGGGATGTTAAGAGAGAAAAAAGAGATGTGAGGCCTTGGAGAGTTCAGGAAGCAAAGTCAAAGAGAGACACTTAAAATGGAAAGAGATGGTTTTGAGCGAAAGGCAGAAAGATTGATGTTCAGGGGAAAAAAGAGAGAGTGAAAAAAAAGGAAAGAAGTGGAAAGAGAGAAAAAGCCAGGGGGCTAATGGGCTCGTGGCTAATCAATCCTGAGTGATGGCCACTTTAGAGTGGGCCAGGCTGACAGATGGAGACCATCCCTCTGCTTTAGCTCTCCCCTGGCTCCCCAACTCCTAACTCACCACACCAGAGCACATCAGCACCCACCCCGCCTATCTAGTCCCCCCCCCCTCCCCGAGAGGACATCACGGGCACACACAGAGACACACTCTGCCCAGCCAGCGTCCGTCAGACCAGACGATACATTCATCATGTAAGAAACAGGGGTCCGTACTGTTATTCCTGATGTGGATGAGTTTGAACGAGTGCAGCATCACTTGTAGATTGATTCTCCATAAGGATTGATTGGACTAAATGAACGTTGGGATCGATTGCTGGAGATAGGAGGAGTTGAGGCTGAACGAGTTACTACACAGGCAACCACATTGTACTTTTGTGCACTTGTTCTCAGTGCGTAGAAAGAGGGGAAACTGATCCATTTATACAGGATTACTGTATAAATCAGTGATGTGCCACAGCAGCAAGAGAGACACACATTTTCCACATGGCTGTGCAAACCCTCAGCATGTGGACAGAAACAGGCATGAGGATAATGAGTGGAAAAAAGGGAAAATAGATTCTTTTTAAAGAGTCTTGAGACGATGTGGTTCTTTTTAAAAGGCGCAGGGATGCTAGAAGTTCAATAATACTTTTCAATAAGGCTTTAAACTAGTGTATAATATGATGTAACCTGTGATGAAGCAGTAGCCACAGTCACCTTGTGGAAACAGAGCAGTTGACAGAGCAATTAACAATGTAATATTTCTATTTCTCCCAAAGCTTTGCAGCTATAGTCTGGACATTAGAGGTTGTTTACAGTCTTGTACTGAAACCAAGCCAGCGTCCAAAGCAGCCAAACAAGAAAGCAGTGTCATAAATTGCACTCTGCTGGCCCTGTTAAAAAAGATTAGAGGGAAGAAAGTGCAATCCAGTGACAGGCTGCTTGGACAGGAGTTTGGATGGAGGGCTGCTATCAGCTCCTAAAGGACAGCAGGGGGGAGAGAAGGAGGAGGAGGAGGAGGAGAACAGCACTGAGGTCTACACTGATAGATATTCAGTAGACAGTCGCTTTCTGCCCACACTATCAGCAGGGATGCTGCCACTGGGTCATGCTCGTAGACACACAAGCCTCTTATGCTGCAATATCAACAGCTGCAAGACTCCAGTAGCTACTGTGTGATTGTTTGCCTCTGCATGTCCGCTCATCTGTGCGCACATGCATGTGTCACTCACGTTTTTCTGTATGCGCACTAAATCAGAGCTTCACACACAATCCAGCACGTTGTCTTTGCCAGTCGTCTTTGCCCGGGAGAGCGGCTCTGATTTCCTCACCCAGCTGTCATGTCAACAGTCATTCAGTGGGTCGGTAAGACATTTAGTCAGGCAGCATCGCAATTCTTCCCCCTAGACCCCGCTATAGGGCTTAGATCCTTCACTTCCTGAGCCATGGAAAAGGGTCAAAGCACACACCACAGATGGCAGAACCCGGGCCCGAGCTTCGGAGAAATCCAACTCTTGCTCAGGGGTGGAGAGCTAGAAGGTCGAAAAGCCAGAGCGAGGGGAAAAAGAAATGGATCTGCCTGGAAATGAGGGAGGAAACTGAGCAGAGACAGGCCGTGTGTTTCCACAACTCCACACACACACACACACACACACACACACACACACACACACACACACACACACACACACACACACACTGGCACACAACCATTAGGATTAGGCCAGAATCTGTCCTGCTTTACAGATCGCAAGGTATTCTTTCAAACTGTATTCATTTTCATACCAACCATAATTTCAAGGGTTAAGATTTAACAGTGCTGACTTTGCACTGATGTATATATATGCTGGTATAAGATCACAAGCGCTCCTTTATGTCTTTCTCAGCAATGAAAAGCACCTTTGAGAACAGAAGCTTCTAATCCATTGACATTTTGAAAAAGTAAAGTCTGGCCTGTTGCTGCTGTGAGAAAATCACCTGCTGCGCTTGGTAATTGAACGACGCTGTTCTGCTATTATTATCCCAGTTCACCTCAGAGAGGCTGACATGCTCAATAATGAAGTCTTTGGTAATTAAGTTAGCTGATTAGGGACCTGATATATAATTAAATTCACAGAGAATAGTCGTGAGTATCGTCTCTGTTTCACTGTGAGCTCTTTTTAATCCTAGAGGAGATGAAAAATATGTATTTGTGGACCTCAAAGTGCTCAACAGAAAAAGTATTTAGCTACATTAGTTGTTTCAATACTCAGCGCAGCTCCAAACTGGTGTGAGATACAACTTTTACACTGAACAAATGATTCTGCCTGGGTGCTCCGAGATGAGGGCTGAAAATCAGATAAGTGAAGTGCCGATGCTTGACAAATACCCTCTTCGTCACACCCTCTCCGTCGATGAGTGGATTGTCCAGTGAAAGATGACGCCGGGCGGCAGAAGGCGACGTGCTGAACAGGTGACAACACAGTCCCGGTCCCTCCCTGAGACGGCACAGCCAGGCTCAGTTTACTGTAGAAAGTCTCACAGCAGATGGTGTCCAAGGAAGTGAATTAGCTCGGAGAGGCCATGTCCACACGCAGCAGATGGTGGTAGAAGAAGAGACAAAGAAACTAAAGGG
>NW_019525256.1:525812-556967 GCF_002814215.2 Seriola lalandi dorsalis
GGGGGGGGGGTGCAGGCAGTGTGGCTTTGTGTGGGCTCATTTGTTTGCTTGGGTGTGTGTGTGTTTGCGTCTTTGTTGGCCCAATGCAAGCCTCAGCCAAGTTCACGGGCTGTGATAATACCCATTCATTGACTCATTAATAGTCCAGATCTCATGTGTAATACTTCTCATTTTGATGATAATTTTACACGTGCTGTTCGAGGCAAAGCTAGTCAAACATGCTAAATTGTGTTTTGTTCTCTGGTTGAAAAAGGTGGCGGTACCGCTGGCAAAAACTGAGGGAGCGGGTGCCTCAAGTGCTGAAAGGGAGAGAGTAAGAAAATGAAGCTTTTTTTCAACCAATTAAAATCACACAGATGTACACCTCAACCTGTTTTTAATATGATTTCTTTTCTCCCTTTTGGTTCTTTTCTCTTTTAGTAACTGTCTTGCCCTATGAGGTTACCTTAGCCTCTCAGAGTGATTGCGGCACCCTAACACTTGATATGTACATATTATACAGGTGAGAAATTGCTCTTTGGAAAACAGAAATGACTGCTGCAATTTGTGTTGGAGTTGGAGGGAAACAGCCATGCTTTGGTCAAGGTAATCTCACAGTGTCAGTGGCTCAGGAATGGGCTGTGGAATGTTAATAAGGGGGAAAAAAGGGCAACGCGACTTAAATGCCACACAGATGTGGCCTATCAGTGATGCAATCTTGCAAGGAAATGAGTTGTAGCACTCTTTAGACTGTGTTGGAAGCTGTTAAATTTATGTATTGACTGTACTCGAGGCTGTGAATGGAAATGTCAGAATAAAGTTGTGCTGTAACCTAACTCTGAAAATGTCCCCAGCTATCTTGTTTTTCAATCTCCCTCTCTGTCCACGCCCCTCCACAGCCCATCTGGCTGTGATTATTGGACGTGGTTTAATCCAGCGCCGTGTCCCTTTTGACACAATGGGGAGGGCCAACTCTCTGTTGTCTCACTCATCCTTCTTCTCTCTCCCCCCACCAGTTTTTCTTCTCCATCTCTCTTTCCCTCATTCTCTCTTTGCCCTTTCTCTCTTTCTTTTTTCAATCTCCCTCTGTTTTTAACTCTTGCTCCTTTTCCCCTCTTTGCCTGACTGCTGCTGCATCTGTCACTAGCCGAGCGGCAAGCGCCTGTGTGGCACGCTGCCAATGCTGACAGCTGGCAGAGAGAAAGAGAGAGAAAAATAAACGGCAGAGGAGAGGGGGCAAAGAGAAAAGGGAGGGTGAAGGGAGGGGGGAGCGAGGGTGGTCGATAAATATCAGCACAAGTCAAAAATTCCAATATCACCTCTTTGACTGCGCACAACACTGCAGAAGTAGCAAAGGAAATCGATGTTAGTGTGACAGATAAACAACATCAAGGAGTGATAGAACAAAAAAAGAAAGCCTGCATGAGGAAGCAGGTGGCAGGGCATCTTTTGTCTATTAACTTTGGAGAGATTACTCCTGCTTCTCTTGCTTTCGCATCCTCAGACTTTTTGTTTCATTTTGCCTGTGGTTTGAAGAGGTTTGAAGGTCCTCTGTCCCTTTGCTTCTCTTTCTGTTGGCTGGCAGCCATGTGTCATGATGGGAAGTCCACTCTGCTCCGAGTCCACCGCTCTGTTTTATTGACCGTTGTTTGTTTACGGGAGGGAATAAATAATCAGCAGATGGATTTTGTGTCCAGCCCAGGGGCTGTGGAATGAGCCTTAATGCTGAAATTTAGCTCATCATCACATAAACAAGTCCTTCAAAAGAAACGATAAAGTACATCCGTTACTGTCAACCATGTAAACTGACACCTGCCCTTCAAGTCCAACTGTGTATCTTCTGAAAGAGGAAATGTCACAATCCTCCATTTACAATTGAAAAATGTAATTTATGATCAATAAAACATAACTTTGCCCTCAATTCATTACACTTGCTGCAGCCTCACCTGGAGTCATATGACCAGAAGCTTATGGTAGCTAATGTTAGCAAACTTTAGATAGATGTTGCTGTATAATTGGCATTACCAGTCAGTTCACTGACTTCATGGTGCTACCATTATGTTTCAGCATGAACATGAACATTTTAATGATTTTATCAGTAATGTAAAACAAGAAGATTGTGTCAATTTGTGTTTAGCAAAACTTCAACTGTTCTGCTTTAAGGTTTGGTTTTGTTTGGTTTAGGCACAACAAGGATCTTAGATTAGATTAAAAGTTGAAGTCAGGGAAACGTTGTGGTTTTGGTTAAGTTGACTACCTCCTTAAGGTAAGGGCCAGGTTTGGGAACCTTGGTCATATTTGTTGAAATAAAAACTACTTGGTGAAGGGAACAACCATGTTAAAAGAAACCAACATTGACTGTGGATAGGAAAAGGGAAATGAACAGTGGGTTCCTGTGTTGAAATCCAATGTTTTAATGACTCATCTATCTGCCCTGACCTCATTGTTATTGTTATTTATTTATTTATCGTTGCTGTTATTTGTTAATTATGAGTTACTGACTTCTTCACATTCCTGTCAACATACAAATTGCAATTAAGTCCGACTTTCCAACTTGGAGCTTAATGCAGAAGCACCTGAAAATCAAGCAAATGCGGATTCCTTATGTTCGCTGGTCATTAAATAAATGAAAACCCAAATCAACTGCACTCTCATAACGCCTTTCTAGTCCTCCCGACCACCCAAAGTGCTTTACACTACAAGCCACATTCACCTATACCCTATTCCTTTTCATTTTAGGGTTTAGTATCTTTGGGGTTCAGGACACTTCAACGTGCAGACTGGACCAGTGATCTTCTGATTAGTGAACAATCTACTCTACCTCCTGCACCACCACCCCACCATAATGGATATATTGCCATTTTTGTCAGAGCAATTTTTAACCCCCACACAAAAAAAATCAGTAATCATGCAACCCTCTTGAGATCTTTACTGTCCATTCTACATAAAATGAATTCAGCAGTAGGCCGGTTGTAATGTGTCTTTCCACAAAATTGAGGTGTTTGTGGGGTGGCAGAGGGGCAAATAGGGTAGGTCTGATAGATACGTACGACCAAGAGAAGTCCCAGGTTGCACTGCTTCTCTCGACATTCTGCTGAAAGACAGATTGCAGCAGGCCAGCTGTCTGCTCACAACACGTTAGGGTGGTCTGAACCAAATTATCAGCTTAGACACAGTTTTACACACTAGCAAAGTTCTGATGACACAGAGCTATACTATGTTTATGTTAGCTAACGTTGCAAGGACAAGGTTGGTATTAAATCTTAACAACTGTGTGAAAAGACTCCACTTCATACAAACTTGCAGTGTTGTAACACAGAGGAGCCCTGGCGTCCCAAACCTTCAGAGGCAACAGATTAGTCACTCGCCCACTCTCCTGATGCAGCATTCTTGTGTTTTTTATTTAATCCTGTGTGCGACATCAGGGGAAAACTCTGGGTGACCCATCTTATAAATATCTGCAATGTGTTTATTTGGCAGCACAACACTGTTCTTTCACTACACTGGCTGCAGTGTAGAAACAGTAGTGGCATGTTTACAGTATATACATACCGATATATGAGAGCTAGTGGAAAAATATTTCTGTCTTTCTCAGTCAGGAATCTCAGGAATCACAAGGGTCCTTACTCTGACAACAGAGAGGACTGCGGAGGGGGCGGGGGGTGCGAAAATGCAGCATACCAGCGATGAAGAAGAAGGCTTGTTGTTGTAGTTTTTACACTGTGAGGTGACAAAATGTGTTACACTGACAATAAATGTGCTGCTGGGGAAACTAGAAGAGATTTATTGAAGAGATAAGCAGCAGGTTCAAAGGAGGAGAGGAGAAGAAAACAAAAAGTCAAGATTTATTTCCACTGTGGTCCTCCAACATACACAACAAGCACCAACGCTCAAGAGAAACTAAGCTTTTCCTGCGCAGAATACATAATTGTCCAGTCACACGGAGGAATGAGCCGGTCGTAGTAATTCTGATTAAATGGTGGGGGAGGTAGGAAGAGAGGGAGAGAGAGAGAGAGAGAGAGAGAGAGAGAAGGAGCAAATCTCAAATTTTTCCATCTGGAGAATGTATGTCAGTGGGCTGCACGATCTGCCTGGCCCACATCTCTCACACACACACACACACACACACACACACACACACACACACACACACACACACACACACATTTCTCAGCCTTTGTGAGTGGCGCTGATTCGGTGCAGTAAAGTACAGTAGTCTGTTGCCAATACAGCCAATTCATATTCAGAGTGCGTACTCTGCACTCTCGCAGAGCACACACTGCACACTCCCATTGACTGGCTAATGGACGAACTGAAGGAGTCTATCTAGGCAGCACATACTCACTTCATTAGAGTCACAGTCGCTCTACTGTAATGTCTTTTTTCATATACTCCAACACTATAAGGGAATTCCCTAATGAGTAATATGTGTTACCTTGTCAAGAGGGTTAAGTCTTTTAACAAGAACACTTACACTACATGGCCAAAAGTATGTGGACACTGTATGAGACGAGATTGTTGATCATCTTATTCCAAAATCATGACCATTAAAGGGGCTATTTGTAAATTTTCTCTGTCACTGAACATGGTTTCTTGCCGGGAGCAGGGGCTGGTGATTGTTGCTTGACAAGAGCTTCGGCCATTGCTGCATTTACAATACAAGAGGTATTAACATGCCCACACATGCAACACCTACATCTCGTTAGCAATGCTAACTTCAGTAGAAGAATAATTGTGATAGGGATGACAGTTAACACTGGTGTTTCTCGCCACTGCTGGAGACAGCTGTTGGTGAGTAAAGGAATGAAGTTTGATGCTGAACTCACGTTTCTTCTAGATTGGTAAGTAAACAGCTGTTACTATTTCGTAAGTTGCAACAATTTACAAATAGCACCTTTAACAGGCTGGTATAACAGCCTTTTCTTTTCTGGAAATGTTTTGTCAAGATTTTTGGAAGCTGGCTGCAGGGATTTGCTCCCATTCAGCCAAAAGAACAGAAGTTAGGTCTTGCATTAATGTCTCAAACATGTTGGATGGGGTTGAAGTCAGGACTCTGTGCAAGTAAGTCAAGTTCTCTCCCACCACACTCAGAAAAAAGTTCCTCTGTGAACGTTTCTTTGTGCACAGCTGTATTGTGACCAGCAAAGGGCCTTCCCCCTGTTGTAAAACAGTTGGAAGTATACACTATTGTCTAAAATATCATTGTGTGTTGTCGTGTTAAGATTTCCCTTATGCAGAAGTGGCCCAGTTTATAAAAATTTGCCGACACAAAAGATGAACACCTGTGCCCTGTGTCTAACCCATGTATACACACTCGAATATGAAATGTGGAAATAAGAACATAAGGTTTCATATCAAGTGAATGAACAGTACATGCTTGAACATTTAAAGGAAAGATACAACATCTTGGGAAATATGCAATTAGCTTAGCTTAGCACATCTAAAGACGCAAAACAGAACATTTTCCCTTTCACAAGGCAATTGCAGCTGAGCAGGTTTCAAAAAGGATATATGTTTTAAAGAAAGAAATAATTAGATGTCCTGTTGTACATTGACACTGAAGTCAGAGGGGACATTCACTCCAACTTCATCCAACAGTAGCATGGATTCAGAGGCGAGACTAGGTGGGATGCAGCTCCTAATTAGCTGAAAATATGTGGCCATCTGCACGATCAATAAGACCTTTGAATGTAGGTCCTAAATAGGTAATGGGATTTCAAATGTTTTAGATTATCAACAGCGGATGGGAAATTCCCCAGAGCACAAACACAAGTATATGCACACACCCCCCCCCTCCCACTCAGGCACTGATATCTAAGATATCAACTGTTGCATACAGGTTGTGTGTGAGTTAAAGTGAGTTAAACAGACAGACAGTGATCATGTCTGAGCAAAGAGGAGCTGCACTTCTGCATCTGAGAACTGCTTCCTGTGTTGTGGTTCCACTGCCAACAGCTGTAGGGGAAGTAAGGCGGTGTTTGTGGGTTAGGCACTTGTTTGTATATATATATATATATATATACTTAAGTGTGTGTGTGAGCATACACAGCCTGTTCTTCTATCTCCCTGCTGGGGCTGTTCTATTTCCTTGTTGCAGGTGCTGTAGTGAGATCACTTCCTGCCGGCTCCCCCCTGTGAGTGTGTGTGTATCCGTGGGCTCCGGCCATTTCCTGTTCGTGGGGAAGAGGAAACTATAGGAAACAGGATGAGCATCCCGGGCGGGAGGGGTCAGAGAGGGCTGGGAGAGGTGGAAGGAGGGGGTGATGACCCTGGAAATAGGGGAGAGGACCACAGATGCACAGACGCACCATATCAGGAGTGTGTGGAGTCAGAAAGGAGTGAGTTTATCAGACTTCTGTAGACCACGCCTCATCTCTGCCTGAAACTGGTGGCCTGAGGCTGCATTAGCTGCTACTAGCATAACACACTGAATCTCTGACTGAACTGTTGGTGATTGAGTTATATTGTGGGTAATGTAGGCATCAGATTTTTACAAGGAAGAAGAATGCAAAAAACTGTCCATCATGATTGTTATAGAAGAGCAATGCTAAACTGGTGGAGTGCCCTTTAACAGGCATGAATGAGAGGCATGCTTTGGCGCCTCAGCCCACAGATGATGTTTGACCTTGCCAGGATGAGTAAAGGTCAAAGGTCAGGATGATGTAGCGAACCCTCCCCTTTGTTTCCCATCTTTGACTTTGTCATACTTCCTCTAATTGACAAGAAACTTCCCTTCCTACCTTGAAACTGGCTGTCACCCACAGAAACTGACATGTTATTCATGCGTACTCCCAGGTAGTCACACACACTGTAAACTTTGACACACACACATACACCCATTCATTATCCAAGACCACGGGCCTTGTGAAGAGCAAGCCCAGGCAGATAAGTCTCTCTGACATTTCCGCTACACTTCTCGCTGTCTGTCTTACTGTTCTCCACTTCTTGGAAAAATTGGGCTTTTGTGGAAAACATTTTTTGTGACATCACCTTTTAAAGACGGTCTGTATGTGAGTGTTGAAGGATGTAGCTTCACAAGTTTTAGGTGGATATTTCTTAACTACAGAAGAATGTTTTTTTTTTTTTTTTTTCCTGTAGTAGATGGTCAGACTCTAGTCAAAATAAAATTGCTGAAGAGTTGCCGAACATGCTATAAAGATCCTTATTTTGTATTGTTATGATCCACTGCCCTGAGTAGACAGTAAAATTACTTTCATCTTAAGGGGTCACCTTAAACATTTACTTGCTGTGCATAAGGGAGAAAAAGGAACTTGATGAGCTGAGCTATCAAGACATGTGATCTGCATCTTTCCAGGAAATTCCTCTCCACTTAACAGCCTATCTCAACTCCATCTGAAGATGAAGAGGATACATGTGAAGTCAAAGGATGATCCGATTCCTATTTTTGTAAAATCCTAAAACCACCCACACAGATTCCAACTTAAACCCAACTCTCAGTTGACCTCTGACCTTTTCATTTCCTGTCAGAAGACACTCTCTGACTGACACACAGAGCTTTATTTGCTCAGCGCGCTGGTTATACGCTATGCACTTGTGTGTGTGTATGTGTGTGTGTCAAGATTTATGAATGAACCGGCAGGCCAAGCCTGGCAGAGCTTCCTGACTTGCTGGCGTGTGTGTAGCTGGAACTTCCTGTCAAAAGATGTGCGATTTCCCGTGCTCACACAGCTGGGTTGTGAAGCGCTCTGGGAAAACACCCTTTGCTACAGGGGATGCTTGGAGAAACGCTGTGAAGTAAATATCCCACACATACAGAATATGATTGAGTTCTGAGTTTTGAGACAATTTCTGGGAAATGGAGAGAAATAGACGTCATCCAGATGGGAGTGAAAAAGTTCCCCCAAATGCTGAGACCCCCTCTGGTTCTTCCTTGTGTTGATTAAAGGCCCTGAGGTTCATGAGGAGTGAGACACACGGGAGTCTTTTAAACTCTCTCAGCAGCATTCTTATGGGCACGTGTCATCAGTCCATTCAAGCATGCCAGGAATGTAAAGAAAGACAAGGTGAGAGTTTAAACAAGTCAGTCTTCAAAACAGTTCAATTCAGAGCTTCATGAAACCACAAAAAGATGTGTTTTGCGTCTACTGAGCCGATATCAAATCTTCAACAATTCAGCTGGATTGTTGCTGGATGGAAAAGACTGTTGTTCTGGGCCGCCAGCGTTATTAGTCGTGCATTAACGTAAACAGTCCACTGACCCATCAGCCTTTGCTTCAGGATTTTGTGCTAAGAAAGCGGTGCAGCTCCTTTGAGAGAAATCAGATAAAATATGTGTGTGGTAAGATGACTGTAGCGATAGTCACATTCTTTCTCATTGTGAAAGAATGCAGTCTTGTTATTTAAATATCGCAGATAGTGGGGACACTCAAGCAAAAAAAAAAAAAAAGATTAGATAATATCTGGTGCTTATCAAAAAAAGAAAAAAACTGGTGGCGGAGATCATTCAGTTTGACACAAAGTCTACCTCAATACCTCCCCCTATCATTTTAAACATACCCCTTCATCCCATTTATGAGGTCCTAATTGGTGGTGGGCTGCCTTTAGGAGGCAGCCGGGATGGGGCCACATTCAAGAGCCTCACTCCTCTGATCTCTCCTGGGGGTGGGTTAATGGGGCAGGATCAGGCGAACAGACTGACTGGTCAAGGAGTTAGCCCCTAGGACGAGTGTGTCACAGGGGCCATTAACGCTTTAACAAAACTGGCCGGTTTATATGAGGTGTCAAACCTGGTGGGACGACACATACTTGAACTGTAAAAAGGAAAACACATGAAAAAAAAATAGAGCAGCTAAACTGACAAGTCATGCTCCTTAAAGATATTTGAGGCAGCTCAGTGCATCAGCAGCAGAGTCGGGGTCTAATGAAGACAGTCGGTTAATCTACTATCAAGGTATTAGACTGCCTTGTTAGACTCAAGTGGAGGCTCATTGGTTATGAAAGGATTTCCTCTTTCCTCCCAGGAGCAGTGGCCGGAAACACTATGTCCAACCTCAACTGCACATCCTCATCTTTCATATCTGCGACTACACTGACTCCACTTATCTGCCTCGTTTATTTCTCTTGTCACTGAGAATGACTGGCCCGCTATCAGTGTTTGGTCTAAAGAGTGTCATTAGTTTGTAACTTAACTTCAGCGCAGCCACTATTACCCAACATTCCTCCTGCCCTAGCTCCTGCAGATGTTGTAAATTCTTTGAACATTCATCAACCTGACTTTTCAAATCTCTGTCTGTCTGAAAATTCTTCACACATGTGTCATCCCTTCATATCTCTGGGGAAAACATGTAAGGGCACTTCCTCTTCTTGTGGGATGAGCCGCTCGGCATCCTGCATATGCTCTGCTGCCCAGCGGGGGTACTGTCACTTCCTGTATGACCCGGGGGCAGAGAGGGCATTCGGGGGAGGTGGAAGAGGGAACCGAAAGTTGCTGAGAAGTAAAGCCATCATATGATTACAGGTGTTCTGCTCGCCTGAATGTAAAACTTCATCATGACACGATGAAGGGATCATTTAGAAAGACCCAAAAAGTCAGAAACTAAAATGAATGAGTCTGCAGTGGCTCCATATTCACACACATGTAAGTCATTTTCATTCAGCATCAGTTCGAAAAGCTTTTGTCCCACTTTGTAAAGTTAGTTCGAAACTGAAGGAAAATAGTTCCAGCTGAAGGAAATACACAGCTTATTGCAACTAATAATCCACTACATTCCTAAAAATGTAATAAGTAATCATAATGAAATGGAAAACCTTTTACAAGCGATTATTATAGGATCCACCATTTGTCACATCCACAATAGGTGTGTGACAAGGGTTTCCTACTTCATGTTTCTGCTGTAGACATAACGAAAAAAAGTGTTTGAACAATGATGTGGAGAAGATGGTTTTCTAAAATCACTTGATGTTTAAACATTGAGAGAAAAATTTATTGAAAGGCTCGATCACCTTGAAGTCTGTACAGTTGTAAAAGAGAGCAACACAAGGTTCAGGGTAATTATTGGCTCTGACAAAGATCCTCAGGAAATACTGTGGCTCTTTTACAGTCACGTATTGTAACTATCCATCATGGTCTTAGATCCACTTCTGTTGGAGGCACCCTGACCTCATTGAAACTACATGTTGAGGAGAAAGTAAACACTTAAATAGCCTATTAATCTTTTCAGCTTCTAATTACGATTCTCCATTTGAAGCTGGCTTCACTTCTGCTGTTTTTTATGGGCGTAAGGTTTGCCTTAAAGTGTCTCGTTTCTATTGAGATCCCTCTACATGTCCAGGGTGAAACCTTTGCTGAGGAATCCACACCCAGCTTGACTTGTTTATTAGAGGCAGGGCTAACATCATTACAGGCTTTAGCAGGGATTCAGTCTGAAAACAGCCGCTGCATTAAAACAGCACGAGGGGCTGCGTTGGTTGGGTGTGTTGTTTAAGGTACTAGTACCAGTGAGACAATGAAATGTGATCCAGTAAGGTGAGTTGGACTCACAGTTTAATGTTTTTAAAGGCTTATCGCACATCTGAAAGCTGCACTGTGGTTTGTGATACTGACAGACGGGATTTCTGGAACAGTGGAGAGTTATCACAGCGGTAACTATTTTATCTTTCGTCTCGACTATTGTAAGGTAGAAATACGGCATTCACGTAACAAAGTAATCCACCAGGAATGTTGGCTTTTGTGAACGCCGCACATATGTGTGAAGATGAATTTTTTCACACAGGGTTCAGGTTAGACTTAGAGGCAGAGCTTCCTTTAGCACATGTACTTACATAAAATGAAGCATTGGCTTGATGCGTATGATGATCCAATGGGGTTACATACTCACATCGAAAACACATGAGACTCATGTCATGGACTCTCAATGGTTCAAGTGATGAGGTAACAAGAAGAGATGATTAAAAGAAATTTAAAAGAAGTACAAGCAAAGTAGGGAAGCCAATATAGGCCATATTGTACTAAACCCAGATTTAATCATCCATCCACAGAACAGCACCAGCATATGGAATATCATTTGACAATTATGTTTACGAGGTTTAGCCTCTCATCATGAAGGTTGCATTTTGAACTACGAGGATGGATTCATTCATCACATGAACAACTTTCAACATTAATGAAAACTTCTGCAGCTGTGTAAATCTTTCTGATGTTTGACATTTTGTGGCAATGTAGAGTCCAGATCTGGGACTTCAGCCACCAACTGAAACTATTATTATTTTTAGCGTTATTATTTCCACCAAGGAGGCAGGGCCACCAGAAGATGTTTTCAGTTGTGATGTAGCGGGAGGAGCATTTTACCCCAACCCATACAAAACAACCCATACAAATACAACATAGACCTACAACAATACTACTACATGCACACCAAAAAAGCAACAGCAGTAACAACAGCAGCCAGGTCTATAATAAATGACTCAGTAATGCTATTGCACAATAATAACTCACAATAATGCCATAACATTGCAATACACACGTCCAAAAGGTCCACTGCGCATGGCACACATTTCCAAATACGCACATTTTTTCAACAAAGTTATATCAGTGTGATGTTTAAAGTAATTGACTGCTGAATATTAAACTGCTCGGCGGCAGCTTATAATAAACCAAATAACTTACCTTGAGCTGCAGACAATGCGCTCCAGAAGTTATAATAATCCAACTGTGGCCTCTCGCACAGGTGTTGTGGAAAGTATCTCATCAGGGCATGGATGAGTTCAGAATGTCAGTGTGGACAAGCAGCAGGGAGAGGTGAGTCTATCTCTTCTGGGTCATGGTGTTGCTGTAGCCACGTTTTCACGTAATGCAAAGTATCCAGCTCGGATGAGGCCACAGAAATTAGAAGGCACGGACATAACTATGAGTTTTTCAGCTTGTGTAAACAGAGTTCTTGTTTGTGGATGGAGCTTAGGTAGACATGTTGCTTCATCTTGAACTGTGACACGCGACTCTCTGGTGACATCGCCGAGCGTTTTGAGCAGGAATCAGGACAGCCTGGGTCCAGCTCCTCGGGAAGGTGAAGGGGCACCGAATCGACAGGTTTCCCTCTGCTGCCTTTTCACGCAAGCAAAACACACAACGTGACCACACTCCGCCACGTAATGAAGCCACTTCCATTTAACTGGTGTAAATGCGCGGCTGAGAGTTTCTTCCCAAAACGCCTGGCCGGATAATTGAAGTTGGGTGGCTGGAGAGGCTCCTCAAATGGCGCCAAGTCAGTCCTAGCCTGACACCTGTTAGCAGCACGTTACTGGCGGTGCTAACGCTGATACTCCATGTCTCCGTGTACAAGGAAAAATTACAACCAACCGGAAACGATGTAGTACCGGTGGAGCTGCTCTCCTGCGAAGCCTGGACTCCACTTGTGCTCTCTTTAGCTGGTCGTTTGCCAAAATAAATCCGCAATAGCTTTTCCTGCATTTTGACTTTATCATTCGATTGGCTTTCAATGCCGCAGCAGCCGGATGTAAACTTAATAACCCTACCAAACTTGACCCGACCTACACTGCCTCTGATTGGCTAATGACCGTTGCCTTCACTGATTGGATTGGTTAGCTTTATGAATGATGAGTGAGAATGGTCACGGTCAAGGTAAGAAGTCATCCCGAGGCAGAATAGAACTGGTCGTGGTTAACCCCAGAAGAACATTATGTTTTCATTGTTTATTTGTCAGCAAAAAGTACTGAACTGATTTGCACCAAACTTGCTGGAGGGATGGGACGTATAGCCGAGGGAAGAACCTATTACATTGTGCGGATTTGGTGAAAGGAGTTGATCCAGGATTATTTTTTTTCACTTTTCACAAAATATGTGGAAAAATGCAAATATTTAAGTCTAAATCATGTCTCAAATCACGAATACCAAGTCAAAGTCAAGTCAAGTGTTTTTCAGTGTTACTCAAGCAAGTCTCGAGTCGTTTGACTTAAGTCACCAGCTACTGGCCTGAAAATGTTTGAATATGATCATGTTGTTTAGTAAATGTATTTGACAGAATTGTATTGTATATGGAATATTCCTTGGACCTAATTTATTTGATCATATAAAATTATTTCATATTGTTTGTGTGGAGAAACACTAGAAAATGCCATTATAGTGTCATGAGACATAGTAGCATCAAATGTAATACACTCACATTCATCACTAATACACTGACAATAATGAAGTGAATTTCAGTGACTTACAACATAATGATATCACATCATGTAGCAGTGGAAAACTTCCCTTTGCAGAGCAGCTGACTTCACACCTTTTACAAGCTGTGAGCACTGTCTCTGTTGTTTCACTCAGGCCCTGTCTGCTGCAAATCCAAAACAAAGAAAGAATGCACTTACAGCAGCGCAGTGTAATTACTATACAGTCAACAAGCATTTTTTCTTCATCATTGTGAAAGAAAATCTCCAGCAGGTGAGTGAAGATTACAGATTTCAATTCTTAGTGAGGAAGTGCCACAAAAATGACACTTATTCTGACACAGCCATGAAAAAGAATGCGATCAGGCTTGCACATGCCTGCTGTGGAAATTGGCACCCCAAAAGTGGCGGATTGTTTGCACTACATTGTTATCAGTGTGTGTATGCGGTGTGTTGCGTTTGTGTGCGTTTACGTGCATGTGTAAACAGTACCTAACCCATAGCTTTCATAGTTCAGATTCCTCTGGTTGTCCATGTTTACAAATAGCAGATAGAGATTCCCCACAGCTTGTCTTCCTCCATCTTGAGATGAAGCTGAAAGAATGCTGGGGTTTAGATAGTGAAGTGATTTACCCAGAATTTGACGCCAGTTGAGTTTATGTTTTCCTGGATATAAACGACTAACATTTTTCCCCAGGTCCAGTTGAGGTGAGGAGTTGCTTTCATGCTCTTCATCTCCCTCACATTCCTCTCATCCATACTTCTGTGTCTTCCTCCTCTTTTTAACTTTGTTTGAAGCTCCTTCTCTCTGATTCTCTGTCAGTCCGCGTGGGAGGATGATAGTATTTGAGCTGGAGCTCACGGGACTCAGATAAAACACACAAAACAAAAAAAGAATTCCACAGTGAACTAGATATACAGTCCAAGATATACAGGGACTTCAAATATGAAACGCTGCCTTCTCAGCATCTGATATGTTGGCCTGGATTGCAGTCCAGGGCTGGAGTGGAGAAAATAACCAGAACAGAGTGACTACAAAAGAAAGTTGTTGATATATTGTGCTGAACGTGAGAGAATACTCTTAAATGTGACAGAATTTTTGGGATCAAATTGATCAAATTTGATCATCCCCACTGTATGTGCAGTTTCTTACTGAATCTTTGAAGTGATGTGCGGCTTGACATGCTGCACATACATGCACAACACATAGAAGACGAACTGTGCTGAGAGGTAAATATGGTGGAGATGTGAACCCACACATACATTAGATCATATTAGTGAAAATGTTCAAACTGCTGGATTAGTGCAATATCTCTGTGTGGCCATAGAGGTTAGAGGTACAGGCTCCTCCACAGTCTACAAAACGTGTGACCCCATGGCAACCAACGACCAAACATGTTTTGCAGCTTCTACTTCTGTTTGGTTTTGTTTTAAAACATGTTTGCCCTCCACGTTGATCCCTGTGTGGTTTTGAGTATCGGATCCTCTCGAAGGCCAGAATGAAACTCACAGCAAAGCCTGAGGGGACTTCTGAAGAGGAGGGTGACGGTGGAGGACCATGTCGGGGCTTATTAAAAGGATCACGTTCTCTTCTGAAGACCCAGGGGGGGCTAGCTACTTCCTGTGGCCATGTGGCAAGCACCAAGCCCTTTAAAGACAAGACCAAACAGATGGACCCAACAGAGCTCAGGGAATTGAGTATTTCCTCTGCTCTGCTGTTCTTCTCTCACTGCTATGAAGGTTCCTTTCTCTGGTTTCACTTCTTTATTCTTATACAAATGTCTGTCTAGCTTTTCCTCCTTGATTCACGAGACTCATTTATTTTCTTCATCACTCACTTGCATCCAACCCCCCTCTGTCTTTTCCACCTCAGCTATATTTTTCTTTAAAGCTCACACCTCATTTCCCTTGAACCCGCTCTAAGTTCATCTTATACATCTGCACATGCTCCATTGAGATACAGCATTCCCTCACAGCTCTGACAAGACTGTGAGGCCTTTGCATCCCTTAGCTCTCCAAGATGAGACAGTTGTGGGACAGAGGTGTCAGATCTCTGACTATGAACATCTGGAGAATGTTAATGTAATCAACGCAAATCAGATTCCTCTAACAGTCATTGGCAGGAGTTCAGGGCTCAGGAAAGGAAGATAGTGGCTTGGGAGAAATGGAGCAAAAAGAAAATGGGAGGGAGTGCCAGTGAGGCAAGGAGAGAGGAAAAGGTCGCTGGTTTGTGTCTCAGAGATTTAAACAGACGTGCTGGTGGCAGACTCTTTTTTTTCTCTCACCGATGTTTTGCTCATGCACAAAGCCAGAGAGATTAGTGAGGAAACACTTAAATGGTGAGAAAGTGGGGCCCACTTCATTGCTGCAAACAAAATCCCAACCCGGGAGATGTATGATCATGTAGCATGGAGGGAGAGAGGGGTTCAGGGTCACAATGTGTGTCTGACTGTGTGTGTGTGTGTGTGTGTGTGTGTGTGTGTGTGTGTGTGTGTGTGTGTGTGTGTGTGTGTGTGACTGTTTAATGGCTGAACGTGAGAGTGAGCCATTTGTAATGGTAACCTTTGACACTCTCAGTTCAGGGCTGTCGTAACTACGTTTCCTCTCCCCTGGGTGAGTGTGTGCGTGTGTGTGTGTGTGTGTGCACATGTGCTGTCACAGGGGGAATCGGACGTATTTCCTGGTGCAGAGTCTCCCCAAGCCCCAGCGTAGTGACTGACTGGGAAAATAATGATAATGCAGGAGCAATGAGGTCAGACTCTCTCCCTCTCTCCCAGCCTTGACTGACCCAGATTGCTGAAACGGCCAAGGCAGATTCTGGTCCAACCCCAAAACCCACCCACCCCCTACCCCCATGGACAGAGCGTGGCCCCCAGGCCTGCATGTGAGCCACGCACTATCCTCTCTCCCTACTCGTGCTGCCTAATGGGTTTATCATTGTGAAACTGTCACTGAAAACTACTCCACTGTCCACGAGCAGCCATAACCACTGATGACATCCACACATGCTGCTACAGTACGCCTTGCTTGTAGGCTCTACGTCATATAAAATGTTAACCAGTGCTGTCTGTTTTTGCCTTAACCTGTGTGTTTTAGTAGCCTAAAGATAAAAATATACTATGTATTATATATATAGCATGTTTATTATCTTTTGTCTAACCTCCTACTTGTTTTTTTTTCTCGATATAGAACAAAACAGTGTTGAAAGGAAGAGAGGCAGACGAAAGAAGAATCAAGCCAAGGGAAGGATGTGAAGGACAGGATGAGGTGAAGAAATATACTGGAGGGAAGCCTGTTAAAAGGTATTTATACCCTCCTATTCAGTCGACTAAAGGACAGACAGGGAAGGCAGACTAACAAGCATACAGACAATATAGAGGCAGAGAAATAAAGCCAGGTGGCTGAACCAGACAGTATGCAATCAAAAGTGAAGATGGAAAATCCAAGGGTGAAATTTTTAGATAGCTGAAGAAGCCTTTGTGATCTGAACCAAATGTAATGTAATGTAACAGATGTTAGCGGCAAAGAGCAGGTAAAGGCTTTCTAATGCCGTCTGGAGGGAGGAGGCGACAGTTAACACAGAGAGCCGTTATTTTATCATAGATTTTATTATTTATGGTACATCGGTACATTTTATTGTGGCTGTGAAACTACGCATGGATAAGGACAAGCCTACTATAACTGATGTAATTCATGCTTTATGGACCAAATACCAACTCAAACCTGTGATTACTGACTGGAGTCTTGCTGTGGGTTGGCAGCAAGATTTAGCAAATATGTTTTCTCGAAAGGGCAGTGCTAGCAGAAAAATGCTTTTCCTCTTAAATAACCTGAATGGCACAAAATGTATCAAAATCCATGACATCACTTTTTTGTGAGGAAATACAGTATAAACTATCTGCCTGTATTACTAATCTTGTTTGGTTTTTTTTTGTTATTGTTATGTTTAGCTAGCAATATAGGCTACTAAGCAGTGTAAGTAGTGTAATGTGCAGTTGTAACTGATACCAGAAACATTAGCTATAGGCTAACTTATGTTTTTTTTAACAAAGGGAAATAAATTGAAAATAAATAGGAAAAAACGAGAGACAGGTCTGTTGAGAGGATTCATAAAGGGCGGACATATTATGTAAGATACCCTCAGAAATACTACAGCTACTATTCTGTATCCTACTTAGCATTGGTTATCATCCCTTTACAATGTTGAACACCTATTGTGCTGTTATGCCGTCTTCATATAATCATTAATTAATTAGAGTAACTGTAATATTAACACTAATTCAATTAATTTAGCTATTTTATAGGCGCTATACACTCATTGTTTGTATTTGGATTTCACTTGGAAACAAACTAAGCTAACTAGCTTTGACTAAGAAAGTAGGAGGTTAGCCGAGCTTGCTAATGTTAGCACTGATTCTCACAATCTTCTCATTTTTGTTTACATTTAAACACTGAGTGCCATAGTCAAACTTTAACTCATTGCTGTGTTCACTCCATATTACACAGAGGGGGAGGTCTAGCTAACATTAGTTACCCGTCTTTGGAATTTAAGTGACACCAATCAAATTACTAGTGTTGACATTGGCAGTCGAAACCACACATTGACACACCCAGGAGAACACTATTGTAGGGGGAAATGTCACTGGAAAATATATACATAAAACATACATTTATCCTTTTATGTTAATACAATTTTGGCCATATGTCAGTCACAAGTCAAAATAAACACCAAAGGTAGCCCTATATACTTTTTGAAAAAATTACTTAGTTTAAAAAAGAGCCTCAAGGAAAATCAGTGCCCTCCATACCAGTACATGTTAAGTCCATGGAGGATGCTGATGGAGGTCTGTACAAAGACCCTAAATCAAATGACCTTCAGACTACATTCTGCATCAGTCTGAAAGCATATTGGCATTGGCATGTGTTAAAATAAAAATTTTAGACAGAGTAGACAGAAAGTTGACTTCTTTACTTTGCTTGTTGCTATGCACAGAACTCAACCATGTCCACAAAAACACATCTAACTGCAATTTCCCCTGTTTTCTACAGTTTTTCTCAAATGTATTCCCTTCAGAGTGTTTCTAAGAAGCTCTGTTTTCTGAGGCCAAAAGAGAGAGAAAGAAAGAAAAAGATGCTGTTTCAAATTTATCTCCATTAGCGTGGACACGGCTTGAGTAGAGCCCAGAGGGTGGGGAGGGTCAAACTATCACCTTTCTGCCCCTCAGTTCTCCCACAGCTGCCACTTCCATCCCAAACAATTACTGTCAAAAAGCCCTCGCTACATACCACACACACTCTCACTTTCTTAGTTACACACACATCAAACACACACCCACACCAACAGCAAACCAGGTGGGAGTCAAAAGATGTTTCTTAGAAATTACCACACATTGGCCCCTTTTCAACTGCAGACTTTTACAACGCTCTTTCTCTGTAATCTGGGAGAGTTTTTGTGAGCTCCCAGAATTCACCAAGGGACACTTGTGTGGCACTTGTGGTGGGTCAGATTAATGCAGGCATGCTGTGTGGCACTCTGTGTTGGCACTAGGCACTTAACCTACTTCCATGAAAGCATTAAGACCCAGTCATGTTAAGAGTGTAAGCCAGGGGCCAGGAAAACATCAAGCATTTGATTTGATGGCCTTGCTTGATGAAATTCAGCACTTCCATCTGAACAATAACATAATGTCCACAGTGTTTTCATAGATGGAGATCACAAGGTGTGGTAAGTCTTGGCTGATGAGCAGAGGCCAATTGTAATGACCCATAAACTTAGCACAGGGTGCAGTAATCAGCTTAGAAGTTCACAACAGCTCCTGAGAGTTGGATGGCAGGCGGCATGGTAAAACCACGATGCATTATGAAATAAAGAGCTCAAGGCATCCCCTAACAGAGTAATGTTATTGAGTTATCCCATAACTGGCTCAGCCAAATCCGCCTGCTGCACTTTGCTTAATGTACAACAGCTGGTGGCAGCTGGGGCCTGTGGCAGCCATGATGGATGTGATGTCATATCACAATTACCGTCCATCCTGACCTCCCATGATTCCTCATCTGTGGTGAGTGCTTGTGGGATGCAGATTGTCCAGAACTTATTCCCAGAGAAGATGCACCGTAGCTGTCATCTGAAGACTCGTATCCTTTTGCTGCACTTAATCATATCTGTCTTATATATATTTAAGCCATGGTCTCAGCTTCTCTGTTGAAACCATTCTTGTATCACCAGGAATTACGCCCATATTGAACTGTTCAGCACCTCACAACTATTGTCCAAGATCTAAAGCAGGAAGTAGTGTACCTTATAAATTGCAGGATCAAAAGTAAGTATGTGGTGTCCAGGTTGTTTGGTGGTCCGACACTAAATCAGTGGAGTACTCTTTTAACAGGGTTTTAGTTGACTAACCCTATATTTCAATTATAATCTCTTTGCCATAACCATGATCTTACCCTATAACCTTGAAAGGGCTATTTGTGATAGAAACAAGAGTTAACATTGCTGTTGCTTTCCACCACTGGAGACAGCTCTTGATGAGGAGAGGTAAGAATTTTGATGCTGAACTCGACATTTTTTCTAGAATGTATGTTAACAGTTGTTAATGCTAACGTTGGCTATGTAGCAATAGCAAAACTTACAACTAGCTCCTTTAACCATACCATAGTTGCCATGAACCAAACGTAAGATTTTGAAAAATGTTGGCGTTGTAAAAAAAAAATTAAATTTGTGTTGAAGTTATTCTGGGGTTTCATGGGATCATCCAATACTTGTCTGGACATAGAATTGGCTTGAGACTCTAAGCTAGTCTTCCTATTAGTATGCAACAGAGCACAGCAAGTTAAAATGGGAACATGCTGACTTTTTCCTCCAGCGCCAATATATCTGGCCGTGTGTTCAGACAGACCAATCTCAGTATCAGCTTTGGAATAGTTGGAGGTTTGGTGATGGAGGTGCAATATGTATTGCTTCTGTGTGTGCATTAGGTATTGTTTGCTGGGGGGTGATGGGGTCTACATTCTCGCCCCCTACAGACAGATACCAGACGTGAGGTTCTTCAGGTTGGAACTCCTTCATTAATGTGATCCCCATGCCAAATGAATTCCATCACTGTTGTCATGGCATTGTCATGGCAACCACTTAGACCCCTGTCATTGATGCTGCTGCTCAGTCAACAGGGAAAGTGAGAGCCAGACAGAGAGTGAGAGAAAAGCAATATCAGGGCAGGAAGAGGTCGAAGGGGGAAGATGTGGAGTCTGAAATGACGGGAGGAGGTTGAGAGTGAATGACAAGATGAGAGTATATATTTTATGTGATCTGACCATTAAAACATTTTAATAGAGTACAGAAGCTGTGAGCACTGGCTGAAATGAGTGCTACTACTGACTGAGGGCTTTACACAGATCCAATTCTGTTAACAGGCACATCGACTATGACTGTCCCCTCCTCTCTCTCCTGCAGGGATACTGGAAAAGAGCTGGGATGCACAGCAGGTACATGGTTTATTAATGATTATGACTCTATTTTGAGGCTCCATGTGAGGAACAGTCGCCTGAGAGGCAAAAAATGTACAGAACACATACTTGATCTTTACATAGCTGAGGGCATATAGACCGTTCTTCTCCTTTTCGTTTGTATCAAGACACAGAAACGTAAATATGCAGAAATATATGCAAATGTCATCATCGAATAACCACATGTTGAGATTCACCCTGTCACTCTGTCCTTACTCATACAGACTCATACAATCAAACTGAGTCCCTTCTTCCTCCATCTGTTTCCCTCTTTCTGTCTCGTTTTTTGTTTCACTCTCTTACACACACACATACACACACAACATGTTGAAACACACACACACACACACACACATGCATATTTCACTCTGCCCTGACACAAGCACACCACTCTACCCTCCCTTCAGACTGGGAGGTACAAGACTAATCCATTTGCACAGCAGCAGAGGAGAGAGAGGAGCAACCAGAGGGACCAACACGGACAGAAAGAGAAGGGAAGGAGGGTTGAGAAAGAGTCACACGCTGTTGGCTGTAATTTGACGGAGACATTACTGTATGTTTCACATTTAGACAATGGCAGTCAGAGTGTGCAGTGAACGGCAAAGGAATCAGCGACCCTCGGGTGTCACTGTACAATCCACTCACCACAGCCGTGGCTTCTTATAAACAATTAAATTATTAACACACTCCACCTGCTAAACAATATAAGCACAGTCTGAATACAAGACATTGTGACTTAATTGTGTGCGCGAAGACTTGCAAGGCTGCTATTCTTTGATGTATCAGTAGATGTTAAGTGACATGTAATGATGCAAGCTGATGAAAAAGTGAAAAGGGGCTCAGCAAGGGAATGTGCTTCTTGCCTACATAGAGCTTGTCATGGCTGATGAGAGCTGTCTTAATCTATATGAAGACGTGTCTGAGCCTATGGGAGGTGGGGGAAACAATTCTATTTTGAGAACGATAATAGAGCTACTACATCTGACAGTGGATTGGGTTGGATAAGGTAATATGGAAAACCATTGTGCCTGTTTGCAAACCTCAACAGTATTACAAACACCATTGGTCAAATGTGTCGTCTGTTTGAAATCCGACAACTCCTGGACTGGCTTTCATCACAGTTGTGTCATTACTGTCCACGCAATTTCTGGAGAGGCCCGGGCCGAAGTGAAGACGAGTATCTTTCCATTACAGTGCCCCCCCCCCCCCCCCCCCCCCCTTCATCTGTTACCCTCATCTGAAAGGTGCGTCCTCCTATTGATTTCCTCCACCTGCCAAAAGCTTGGTGAACAGCTGCTTGGTTGAACAGCCACATTGCTCAACCTGGACACTTAGCAGATATCAATAATCAGCCATTTCCCTCTTCTCTATTTGGAATAACAAGGCCATACATCAGGCCCAACAGTCACTAGCTTACTGCCAAACGGCTTGAGGCTCCAAACTCTCTCAGCCCTTATAAGGTGGTTCAGTCTGTGGTTGGACAAAGGAAGCAGGAGATGGGTCTATAGGTTGGGACATTAGAAACATGCCCAGCAGCCCTAGCTGCTATTCTGTGTCGTGTTTATATCCAGCTCTGAATGCCGGAGCATTCAGCTCATTAAGCTTTATTTCTGCCTATAGCCGAGCCATTATTGCCCTGAAACAACCTCTTGTTAGACTGTGACACAGCACCTTGGGAACACACACACATGTGACACGCCATCTATCAAACTGAAGACTGCGTCCTTGAACAACCTTGATTGTGTCTGTGTGAGCGCAGGTTTGGGTGAGCGACGTACACACTGGTGTGTAGTGGATTGTTGTGTTAACTCAGAGCCGAGCGGGACCCTCCAAAGGTTTGGGGGTGTTTGATGATAGCACAGGAGCCGAGATAAAGCTGGTCAAAGCGTTTCGCCGCCGCTGGTCGTTAATTACACAGGATCATCCTGACCTTGAGGAGCCCAGGGTCACTCGGCCCATTAGCAGAGACAACTTGCCTCCACCTAGATAACTTTCCCATGACACCCCCCATAAATCTGCCTTAACGAATCCTCTAAATGCTCTGCAGAGAGCATAAAACCAGATGGCACAGTGTAATAAGACACAACCTCCTTAGCAGTTTAATACCATCTTCCAAATCCTGCCTGGGAACGTCAGCCCCACTAAAAGATTCTGGGAATTCTGGGAACTTTTCCTTTCTCTGTCCACTCTAAGAAGGCTGGGAGGTAACAGTATGACAATTGTAGATGCCTCCATACTTGCAAATTTGGGGGGAAAACTGGACAGCCTAGAATGTTTCAGGAATGAGCCCCTTTTGGGCAAATTCCTTCAACAAATGAAAAAGGAGCCGCCCAGTGACTAGCCACACTGACATCCATCATATTCTGTAGGGATAAATCATGACACCAAATAGCCTTGATAGTTCAACAGTCTTTGCTTACCAGAATGAAACCGCCACTCTCCCAGAGGGCACCAGAAATCAGGCCACAATGGACAGTGATCAAATTGCTGCTGCTGTGCATCAGTCCGGTCATCTCCCTGTGACACAGGTTATGTGCTTATGTTACACATCTATAGGCTTAAATCCCCCGTTGACATCAATAAAGAACTGACAATCTCATCAAATCATGGCTTTCTCTCTATATATATATATCAAAACCATTGTCACTGGGTTCAAGCAGATTATCTCCCACACTGTCCTGAATGGGGACTGATCGGCTTACATGTTGGGTATTTGAGGATGTTATGGAGGTCCACTAGGAGCACCTGATCATATGGTGCAACAACCTCCCGACACCTGCGCCATCCGATGCCCTTGGCCCCAATGCCATGCCTGCTGTCACTCCTGTCTCTCCTGATGGCGAGAGCTCCATTGTGGATTGATACTGAAAGTCTTCTAACTGCTTTCCAATTGATCTCCAGTCCCAGCTCATCAGTGACCCATGATAACCTTGTTAGTAAGCCCAGAGGGGAACACACACAAAGGAAGCGTCTCCCTTTGGAGCTGACAAATGACTTACACTTCCCTCAGCTGTTGTCGGAGCAGGTGTCTTTCATATTGTACCTGTCAGTGGGAGATATATTCATCCCATTTTGTTTATAATGTATCTTTTTCACAGGGCGATATCTCAGGCTCTGACAAAGACTGAATGTATAAGAGAATAATACGGGCAGTAACAGTAAATCTTTTCCGAACCTGACTGCGCTCATTTCCTGATGAGACACAAACGTAAATAACGGCCCACAGTACCCACACCCTTACCTCACTGCACCTCCCTCCCTATCCCCTTTTTCAACCAATCAATCCCCAATCAATCACTTGCAATCACTGTCAGGCAGTAGACACAGTGTTCTGGGATAACCAGAACCCAGGATTGTGGGAGGTTAGTGCAGACTCAACTGGGCAGGTTGGTCAAGCTAGAACAGATCAATGCCAGCTGTCTCAGCAGACCAGTGGAGATGAGGTCAGTGCTGCCCTGCAAACAGAGTCAGGCGGTTCTGGATCAATTAAAGTGCTGATAGGATGGTAGTGAGCATGCTGGCACAGTGGAGGAAAAGGCAAGCTGGACTGCCAGAACTCTCGGTAAGTGCAATACCACTGACAATGTGATGATAAAGTTGTGAAGCCTGGCTAGAGGTCAAAGCCAGCAGGCTGGGTGAGATTTTGACAAGCAGCAGCTTTTGTCTTTGTAGCCCTGTAGTTGTTAATCTAATAAGGAGAGGGAGCTGTACGTCATTACACCCTTGAAACTGGAGACTCCTAACCTCATTTACTTGACTGATATCTGAGGTCTTCAGGCAATCACCCAAACCCACAGATACAACAGATATTTAAAGACACAATGAAACAAAGCCATTTCCAAGTTCTAATTGTGTGTCCCTGTGTGAACTGTTTTATCTTTTGGTAGGTGCCAAATCTGTGTAATTAAACTTCATTTTTGACTGTTTTTTGAATCAAAATGCCTCTAATATCTCTTCCAGTAAAATATTTTTAGTGATTCATATAACCTTAGGAGCACATACATAATAATTATCCAAAATCGAAAAGTGACAACTAGCTAAACTGACTCATCATTTAACACAGCAGTTGGACATTAGCTTGCAGGTCGTAGTAGCTAGCAGAGCAGGAGGTGTGCATCCAAGTGTCAGTTTGCAGAAACCTCCTCCCTCTGTTCTAATGCTGCATTCATGCAATGTTGGCAGAATGGGGAGAACAGGAAAAGCACAAGATGGCTAGCCCCAGTGATAACCTTGTAGTCACACAAATTTAGTTTGTGTGTGTGTGTGTGTGTTATTGCTTATTTGTAGTAATTTGTTACCGAGTGAATCCAGGTACAAACAAACTGTATATCTGCTATAAAATTGGCTGAATTGATTGCATAAGTGTTAATATTGGATTTTATTTTGATGTAACTGCCAGCAATGGTGCTGGTCACATGTCCATAGTTCTTACCACCAAGTGGCTGATACTGTGGCTACATCCACTCTACTAAGTTTCAGTTTTAAAAATGCATCTCTTTAGCTTCGTTTACACCAGGCATCCACGCTACGAGATTTCGAGGCCCTAAGACAGAGACGTTTGGAAACGCTGCCAGCCCCGTTTTAGATTGAAAACCCTGGGGTTGCCTTGTGGTCCGTAAACCCACGGTTGCTTCTTGATTGGTTCTTATTCGTCTTGACTACCAGTGGTGAATGCAACATGGATGATGAATTACAAGCGTTACTGACTTTGTTGTCCGTGCTAGCAGCTAATGTGGAGTTGAATTCTGCGTTTTAATGCTACAACTGCTTTTTCAGTTCCTCATTCATATTTTCTTCTAGTTACAGATTAATATTAGTGTGGGCGTGTTGATGTCAGAAACTAGTGATTTAGAATTACGAGTTGGAGGCTAAGGGGAACAATTTTTCCCATTCAAAGATAAAAACGCTCATGCTTCCATTTCATAATGACTTCAACACTGACAAAGGCAGATGCACATGCACCATTAGATCCATTTGTATTTCTTTGTATAATAAACATGTGACACTCAGGTTACGTGTCTCCTTTATGCCACTGCTGAGCTCAAAATATCTCTCAAGAGTGAAATTTAAATAACCCGGACTTAACACCTCCCCCCATCTCCTGAATGATTTAATAACTCACAAAAATTTTCATGCCACAGTGATGGCCCAGCACTGGTTCAAAGGGAGATGTTTTTATGTAACCATGTTTTGATAAACTGGAGGAGGACAAGACGGGGAATTGGGGGCAAGAGATAGAATGGGTGGGTTATAAATAGGTCACTCACAAACAAGCGCAACGCACTGCAATGATGCTCCATGACAACCCAGCTGCAATGGCAGATGGATAAAATGGAAAAGTGGAGCAAAATGACAAGCAAATAATGTATCACGCCAAAGCGGAATGAACAGACACAACTCTGACTGGAGTTGCGTCGCCTTGTGCTGCCTTTTTGTCCTTGAACCACTGCTTGTCACCGAACCTGCCCTCAGATCCTTCCGGAGGAGGGCCACAAAACCAATGCAACAAATGATCAGATAATTATTATCATTACAAACATCTGTGTAAACGAGTTGTAAACAGTGCTTTAATACTAATTGAACCATACATATAAAATGTAGGCTACTTTGTTTTTGTGCCTTTTGAGAGCAATTCAGTTTAATCAAACAGGGACTGAGGAGTCAACAACAAAAGTGAGCTGGCTGCCTTTTTTTTTCAGCGCAATGAGAGGTGCAGAGTCAATACATCCATCCCACACACGGCTCATTAAAACACAATGGCCGAGTATCGACTGGAGACATTTATTTATTTTTGCTACAGGCCTTTTTCTGTTCTCTAGCATCTCTGTTTGTCTGTATGTGTGTGAGTGTGTTTGGTAGGAGGGGAGAGGTTGGGTGCATTGTAAGGGGAGGGCTGCCACTTGGTAAACAGTCAAGGTTTGACTTCTTGCCGCTGTTCTCGGAGAGAGAGACTGGATTACACTCCGACAGCTGCGACGAGTGTGGACGCAGTTTAAGCTGCAGACATAAGAACTAGACAGACACCACATGCACACACACACACACACACACACACACACACATACACACACTCTGTGAATATGCACATACTAATACACACCCTGACACACTTGCAGAAAAACCCAAACTTATTACAATGTCTCACACTGCACACAATAGTCAAACAATCTCTGTGGGCAAATTAGTGGGATGTGAGTAATGGCTTTACTGCTTCCACGCAGATAAATACACACATTAATATGCTGCCATTTGCAAATTATGATCACTATTCATTTTCCAGTTAGTTTGACATGGTATTAGTCTGTGACAGAGGGAACAACAACACGACCTCAGTGACATTAAGCTCATTATGTCTAGACAGAAGAAAATGCCATCAAACATCCTATTCTTCTCTGTTCCACTCCTGGAAGAGATTACGGTTGAATGGAGATACAAGGGGCGTCTCTGCCATCTTTTATTTCAAGACTAGGCCGGGATGTTGATATCTGATGTCTGAGTCATGTATACAGGCTTGGTGATAACCCTCTCTCTCTCTCTCTCTCGGGCTCCCCTCCTCCCAGCCCACGCTGGACCGCCTGCTGAGGCACAGCGGGGCTGCCAGGTCATACTTAACACCAACCACAGCCTCTCCACAAACCTCCTCTCTCCCCATCCCCCACCCACTTGCTCCCATCCCCCACCCGATCCTTAAATCTGCATTACAATGAAGATGGTAGAGGAGGAGGAGGAGGACAAAGAGGGGGGCAGGGGGTTTTGAGGAGCCAAGGGGGAGAGGAAAAAACAGACGGGGGCTCAGAGAGAGTGAAGATCTCACAGACTGGCCAAAAAAAAAAGCCTCAGCTAGCAGATAACCCAGAACCGAGCTAATGAGTCTGTCTCTGTGTCCATGTGTGTGTGTGTGTGGAGTGGTGGTGGGGGTTAAATTCATTTGCATGTGGTTGCACGCAAGTGGTTGTTGTCATATATTTGTCTTTGTGTATACTAAACAAATGACACCTATGCTGCCAGCTATTTCTGAGCAGCAGGGGAGATGTCAGTGTTGTCTTCTATCACTCAGGCCATTTCATAAGATGCAGGAATGCAAAGCTGTCATGAAATACAGCCCATTATGTTTTACTGGCTGCTTTTAACAGTGTGGAGTGTGTCAAGTAATCTGTCCTTCTACTTCCAGACCATTAAACTGACTCCACAAAGGATAATTGATTTCTGTCTGTCACAGAGCATCTGACTTTTTGTGATTTTTGACAGAAACAGACGTGGATTTGAAAAATGGTGGGGATAATGACTTGTTTCCTCTTTTGATATTGGCAGGTCCTTCAATGGTACTTTAACTCTTTTCCAATAAATCACATTTTATTAGCTTTAATAAGGCTTCATCCACACTAATTCATTTTAGTTTTAAAACATCACTGTTGCTATATTTAGACTTGGCCTAAAATGGAGACTTTTGGAAACGCTGTTGGCCCTGTTTTAAGTCTGGACGGGCAGAAACTGAGATTTTTGGAAACGATGACGCAGACACCCACCTAGCCTCCTGATTGGGTCTTAACAGCGTCGACTACCAGTGGTGAATGCAACATGGATAACGAATCACAGGCGTTGCTGACCTTGTTGTCTTTGCCAGCAGCTGATCTGCAGATAAATTCTGCATTTTATTGCTACAAATGTCTTTGCTGTTCCCCCTTCATAGTATTTTCTGCAACTAACTAACTGCAGAGTAGACAATCTGCTTCAAGTTAAACAAAAGAGATATAAGGTATGTTTATTAGTGATCTTAAGAGGTGCTTGTGGGCGAATGTTTTTAAACAATCAAGTGGGGCTAGATTTTTCCCGCTGTTTCCAGCCGTTATGCCAAGATAGGCTAAATGCTAACATCAGCATGTTAACAGGCTACTCACAAAGACAACGCTAGCATGCTGATGTTAAGCAGGTATAATGTGTACCACGTTCACCATCTTTGTTTAGCATGTTAGCATACTTACGTTTGCTAAATAGCACTAAACACAAATGGGGATGCCATTAGATTTGCAGGTATATTGTCATGTACAAAAAGTCACGGCAGTCCATGAAATAGTTGCTGATATATTTCATTATGGTCCAATTGTGGACCGACCAACTGACTGACATTTTCATCCGTAGAACCACGTATGCTACTAGCATGGCTAAAAATGAGCTTGTTAAGGGTTAACATTTTTATTAAAGAGCCAGCTAAAAAGACATATCAAGTTTCATGCTAAAGAAGAATAAACACCAGCCAAATGTGAAACATGGCAACCTAAATGTTTTTCTCATTAATGGCTTATCAGTCATCATTAAAGGATTTGTGAATGATTTATTACCATTAATAAGATCATAAGTTATAACTTCTTCATCTAAAGGCTAAAGGGTGACTTCACAGAAAATGGTGTCTTCTGATCTAAAAAGCATGTGGCCAAAGATGACGCTAGCTATTGTGTTACGTGTGAACTTGGAATCAAAACATTCAGACCTGCTCCGTCTGAGTCTGTTTGGGTTAACTTTACATTTTGTCTATAAAGCCTAATGTCTCTCCCATCGTGGTGTGTGTGTGTGTGTGTGTGTGTGTGTGTGTGTGTGTGTGCAAGGGAAGAAGAGAGCAACTGCAAGAAAGCGTGGGAGGGATGAGGAGGGAGAGTGGTGGAGGAGGAAGAGCAGGCTGTGATAATGATGAATGAGATGATGGCACACTGACCTAGTAATGCTGCAGCGTCGTTGCCAGTGGGGATGAGCTGCCCTACTACTGTACGCCCCTGTCCAACACAAACACACACACAGACACACACATACACGTGCGCACACACACACTCTGCTTAGCCCCTATCCTCTCCCTCTGCTTGACTCATCAACGATTTCTGCACTTCTTAACCCCTCACCCTTTCCTTTTACTTGTCTCGCCATCTGTTTTATCTCTTGCTGCCATCTTACCTGGCCTGCATGTTATGACACCAGATGGAAAAAAGGCACCACCGGGTGAATTCGACTATAATGACTCTAGCCTTAATGGCAGAGGCAAACACACTGAGAGGGAGGAAGAGAGGACATGTACAGTACATGAAACTGAGAGAAAGAATTTATGATGAGGAGGCAAAAATAGAGCCTAACAAGGAGGTGGTGAGGGTAAAGGTTAAAAGGAAACCACGCTTCATTTCCCTGCAGTCACAGAGGTTGAGATCCTCAGTTGCATAAGTTGTGGGAGAGTCAGAGTCATCTCAAATAAACAATCCAGAGATGATAAGGCAAACAAAAACAACGTCAAAGCCATATCCTCTTCCATTCTCCCCCTTGACTGAGTTCCCACCGAATCACGTCCCACTGTAACATCAGCTGGAGACGTCGATGGAAGCAGTGGTTGCCACGGTAACCGGCTCTGTGGCATGTCTGCACGCACGCAGAAATGTCTGCCACCTTAGGCAGAGAGAATGGGGGGATGTGAGGGAAATCTACACGAATCAGCATGATTACTTTTGGTTTCCCTCCATCTTTAGAGGTTGTGTTTCCGAGCTCCCCCGTGATGTGAGGGACTATTTCATCAATGAGGCAAGTCCGAGCAATGCAAGCCTGGCTGAGCATTGGACATCCCAGCAAGCATCCCTTCCTCCTCCTTTCCAGAGCCACTGCCAGAGCCTGACAGACTGATGCGTCTGCACAAGCCCCCCGGCCAAGATGGCTGCCATGTGCAGCTTTGTTGGTTGCCTGCTGGTGAGGTCTTTTTTGCAGTCAATAAGCCAGTTGATCCAATTAATTACCATTACAAAGGGCTTTCTTTTAAGTCCACGCACCCCTATTCATGCCAGTGAAGAGGGCTGTGCACCTGATTCTCCTTGTAATTAGGTGCTTGGCAATGCAAATGATCTGTTTGTGCCCGACTAAATCAGATATATAAAATCAAATTTACATCTCAGCATAGAAACAAAGCTGCTTAGACACCACTTTCATTGCTGCATTTGCATCTGTTATACATTGAAATGAAATGTTTTCATTCGAAACTGTGTTGTCGCTATACATCATCCACTTTCTGCCTAACTTTTTCTCCTCACATTATTTCCTGTTATAAACCTAATTCATGACTGTGCCTTGTAGGATGGCATTACATTAGGTACTGATGTATTTAGACCATTAGTTCCGTAAAACTGCAACAAACTTTTACCCACCAATGTATCACAAAACCATAGGACGGCACAAAGGAAACAGCCTGCACTCTTGTTTTTGTCATTGTTTATGCATGATTTGCTGACAAACTGAGGAACCTTGGGAAATGACATATTTGTCCCGCTGATATAAGTAATCTGCTCAAGGTGACTGTCATAAAGACAACTTTTCTCCTCCCTGAAGCAAAAGGAACCCCAGTGAGATGTTTCTGATTCTTCCTCCTTCGCCCCAGTCCCCCTCTCTCTTCTTTCCTTTACTCTCAATCTTTTTTTCCTCTTTTTCTACTTGTGATGCTCATCAGTTTGGCTTGCCGAGAGAGAGAGAGAGAGAGAGAGAGAGAGAGAGAGAGAGAGAGAGAGAGAGAGA
>NW_019525256.1:558057-558159 GCF_002814215.2 Seriola lalandi dorsalis
GGGGGTTCAAAACATCTTTCCAGTGTGTTGTTGTCCTTCTTGACTCAGTCTGGGGGAATGTATGGAGTGGTAGTGGTTGGTTAGGAGGGGTTGGGGGGTTGG
>NW_019525256.1:558235-676496 GCF_002814215.2 Seriola lalandi dorsalis
GGGGGGTGGGGGTTCAGATTTTGAACCCCCTGAGGGTGTATTCAACTCTGGGAAGCTCAGCCCACTGAATGGATGGAGATCATTCTGTGGGTGGCGTGTAGATGCCTCGCATACCACGGCTGTGATATGTTTGTGTGAGTGTGTACATGTGTGGAGGGGGATGTTCTGTGTGCGATTGGACCTGTAGAAACAACGACTGAGAGCCAAAGAGAGGGAGAGAGCGAGAGAGAGACATATGGACCCATAAAGGGATGCCTCAGAAGACTATTTTAATAAGAGGAAATCATAAATTCCACATAATGAAGTCCTATAAAGATGACAAGCAGACAGAGCGACATTTTGTTGACACTGGCTCATCTGTGGGATAAACGAGGGCCTTGTTAATGGGAAAGAAAGGCTAATTTGGTTACGGTCGTCCAGAATTAAGAGTTATGGTTTGAAAATGAAGCAGCTGGCATGTAAAAATGCATATATGACCCCGTCCCATGACTGGCCCTGCTTATGGAAGCCGTCCACTGGCTCTCATAACTCAGCTTAAAACATTTGACCTTTGACCTTTGCTGGATCACAAGAAGAAACCCAACCCAAAAATTAAAAAAAAAAAAAAAAATGCAGTGTCATTGCTGCGATCGTGGGATTCACTTGTCTGGCCAAGAGACCTCATTACTGGCTGACAGGCTGATTCACTGTCTCCCTGTCTGTGTCAGTGACAAAGCAGCCCCAGTGCCATCGCAAGGTCTCCACTGAGTGCGAAGCTGGCTGCATGTTATGTAACGAGTTTACTCTTGGAAAGCCGGGCCTGTCACTCAAACTCCAGCAGGGGCCATTAAAATTCCTGGCCTTTCATTCAAATCCAGTTTTTCTCCACAGAAGAATCGGGCCATCAAGATCATCTGAGGATTTGTTTTAGTTGAAGGAAGTCACTGAAACTCTGACAGACATTGCTAAACTTGGGTGTAACAGTGGTAAGCATGAGCTTGGAGTGATCTACTACACTGGTCCCCAGCTTTTTTGCCCCCCCCCCCCTTTTTTTTAACCTTTGTAGCTAAAAAAAAAAACGCCTATTTACAACCTGTTATCATGGGTAAATCTTGGAGCTGTGAACATTTCAACCAAAAAGTGATGTTGCCTTCTCAGATTGTTCGATTTTATCAGCTCTTAGACGACTGGAGGGGTCAAACTATCTGCAATTTCATGAGAAAAAAAAGCTGAGATTTGAGAAAAGTCATAAAAAATAAACAGAAGTCCGTGTAGCAGAAATATTGTTTGGTCTCCGTTTCCATCTTGAAACGCTTCAGATTGATTTTATAACTCAATGAGGTTTCAATCCTTAAAGTGGCAACCACTTGTCTGATGAAAAAATGATGATGAAATCTTTAAAATCATCTTTAGTGTGTCTCACTAGTGAATTCATAGTAACATTAATGGGATTTGTCCATTATTGGATCAATTCACCTCCCCTTTGAAATGATACACTATTCAAAGACATTTTATTTAAATGATGAATGAAGTGATGATGATGAAGTGACTCCTCAGGTATTAAAAATAATAACTCCTGCCTGTCCGTTTCTTGCAGCACATATGCAACAAGTGCTGAGTAAGTTCATGAACAAAGTTTAAAAAGTCAAAAATGTCCAACATCTTCCAGACATGTGAAACAGTGGGAGAAGTCTTGCTGATGGTCGAGCTGAGCAGCAGACTGTTGCAGTGACAGGGGGGTGAAGGAGGCCCATCCCCCGGCCTCAGATTGGACAAAGCCCGGCTGTCACGCCCGTGGGAGGAGACTCTGGTCGATTTTGAGGCGCGGTTGAAATACTCACAGTCGTATCCCTGACATCCTTTAATTTGAGCTCAGCCGCCGTGGGGTCCACACACACACAGAAGGGGGATCTTCTCATTTCCAAACCCAGCTAGGAGAAGGAGATCCGGTTGGATTTTTCACCTCTTTGGCAAGATCCTACCTATCCCAGATCTGGATTTTTAAATCTCAAAAACTCTTCGAGGTTTTTCTTTTTCGATTTTATTTTTTGTTCAGAACACCTAAGGAAAAAAAAATGGGAGCCCAGTTGTCCAAGGGTGGAGTAGCTGCTGAGGGGAAAGCCGCCGCTGACCCTGCTGCTGCCAAAGCCAACGGCCAGGTGAGTAAAGCGGGCCTGACACGCCGAGCATCAGCGGGGAGCCACATGGCTCCCAACGCCCACTGGCAGCATGGGTGCCACGGTGGGGCTCAGGGCTGCGATGGGAGCTGAGCTTGTTGCTGTTTCACACTCAGACCCGAGAGCAGACTCAGAGCTCTGTTACTCACATGTCTGTAGGAAAAATCAAAGTCAAAGAAATTAAAACAGGTTGTCTGAATCGAGGGGACCTCCAGCAGAGCAGCCGTCGAGTGGCCACGCTCGTCCCCGCTCAGCGCGCACCAGACCTGCCTTTGTTAATTCTGTCTGCTGCTCCCACAGGAGCCATCCACCGCACATTTACTCTAAGAATGACACATTCGGTCGAAATGTGTGTTTGGACCGTGTTTTCTCTCATGAGTTGGCCGTAGTCGGTCACTCTCACGTCGAACAAAAGATGCGAAGCAAACGGGTGCAAAGGATGCAAATGTGCCCTGCTGGAGGCGCATTTTGCGGAGTTGCAAACAAAGCGCCGACAGTCGCCAGTTCAAACCCTTTGCTCCAAACTCCCTGCTTTCAAGCGCTTTTCGTTTAGGTTGAAATGGAAGTTTGTGGAAATAAATTGCGCTTTGATGACTGATATGATTGTTAATTGCTGTTTGTCGGGAGCGTAAACTGAGTCTAGCCTCTGATGCCCGTTTACACATGTTAATGAACACGGATCGGTTAGACTTGACGGACTTCTAAAACCTCCGATCATGAGTGCGATAGATTTGTTGAGTATGAGTCGTAAATTGACCGTGGCTTTATCTGTGCCGCGGCTGATGTGCTGTTTGAGCTCTGGCCGCACTGAGCTCACGCAGGGAGCTGTGGTAGATGTGAGCTGCAGCTCTCGGATGAGAGCAGAAACCAGGTTTCACGGGGATTCCTTTGTTCCCCAACTCGCTGGCTATGTTGACGTTTAGATGCAGCACTACTGCCCCCGTGTGTCCGTCCAGAGTCAAGCAAACAGCTGTTGAATCCCCCTCTGAACCACTGTCAGGGCAAGCAGCTTTCCCCAAGTATGGCTGGATTAACTATTTAAATGGGCTAATGCTAATCTGCCACATGATTTGTTTGCTACATTGAAACACATTTCATCTACAATTTATCCATCTGTATATTTTGAGTAATTCCCTTTTCCAGTGCCAATGTGTTTGTTTTGGCCCAGTTTGAATATATTAATTCATAACTAATGAGAACCCTCTTTTCTGCAGGAGAACGGCCATGTCAAGACCAATGGTGATGTGTCAGCCAAGCCGGATGGGGAAGTGGCTGCTGCAGATGGAAATGGAACAGCCGAACCAGCCAAGGAGGGCGAGACCAGCGCCGGAGATGCCATCGAGCCCGCTCCTGCAGCTGAGGGCGAGGCTGCCAAAGCAGATGGAGAGGCCGCCAAGGATGGCAAGAAGAAGAAGAAGTTCTCCCTGAAGAACTCCTTCAAGTTCAAGGGCATCTCGCTGAAGAAGAGCAAGAAGGGCAGCGAGGAGGGCAAGGAGGAGGCCACCTCCCCCACGACCGAGGACAAGCCAGAGGAGAACGGCCATGCGGCCAAGGAAACCAAAGAGGAGACGCCAGCCGTTGAGGCCAAAGAAGATGAAGCTGCCGCCGACACTGCCGCAGCTGCACCCGAGGGAGAGACCAAGGCGGCGGAGGAGGCGGTGGCCCCGGCCACAGAGGCTGCTCCAGCTGAGGAGGCCGCTGCCCCCGCCGAGGGCACGACACCTGCAGCATCTGAGGGCGAGGCCAAGGCAGAGTGACTGCACCCCGCCACGGCACCTGAACTGATTTTCCAAGATTAAAGTATATAAATATATATATGAGAGACTCGTGCCACGTTCTTAAAGTTATAAACAAAACTACAAAAGAAGACAAAGGATATATCACGTTTGCTGATTCAACCACCAGTTCACTGCCTTTTATTAGTTCTTCGAAAGACGGAATCTCACCGGGCCCTCTCATGATGAAAGTGTCGGCATGTGTCGCCCCCTCATGGTACACACGGGGACTGGCGTGTGGCGAAGGTAATGGATTGGACGTGGAGCGAATCAGGAATACTGACTTATTTTCCCAATTCATGGAGAAGCATCCTTTTTAACAGCGTGGCAGCCCTATAACATTTTATTTTTCTTTCTCATCTTTTTGGGATCTAAAAATGGTCACCGTTGCAGAGCGGGGTAGACCATCTCCTTCACTCGAAATGACTGTTATACGGACACATAAACCTTTCAAATGATCTTATTAATTTTTAGAATTCTACATTCCTATGTTTTACCCCCAAATTTCAAGTATTTTGTCATGTATAGAAAAGTGAAAATCGAGGAGGGGAGGTGGAAAAAGATCTATGTCTTTGTTCGTGCATTTTCATTCTTTTTCTGGCTAAAACCACATTCAAGCTTCTTGAGTATTGCAGTGTTCACATTTCAGAGTTTATGACGCAGGGGTTGGGATTGTGTACAAAATGTGAGCTTTTTATCTGCAAACTGTCTCTGTAAATATGTTTTGGCCAATATTTTTGGTTCTCTTTATTTTGCTATCGTTTGAAGATGTTAATGGTTTTATTGTAACTTTTAATAAGGGTAAATAAATGTTTGATCCCCTCTGTCTGTGTTCTGCCTTGTGTTTCACACCATAAGACACAAAACTGTTACGAGATGGAAAGTTAGTCTTCTTTCAGGCTTTCGTTTTCATAAGGATGTTTGTTCGGGTATTATGTCACGCATACACAAAAACAATCAGTTATATAATAGAAACTGGTCAAAATCATTTATACATATATATTTCTTAAATAAGAAGTTATTATTGGGGAAAAGCTATAATTAAGATTAAATGGCAAATATAAACAAGTTTTAACATCACTTACATCACCTAGATTATGAAAATGGCACAAGAAATTGAAAACATTTGTTGCTTGTGACTCCAGACGAGGACATATAAGATCTGGTAATGCTAATTTAAGGAGAAGATGAAGGATTATAAAGGTTGCAGAGGCCTGAGTCATACTTGGTTTGTCCTTGTGCACATAATACTTACAAAAGTTCACACCTGCACCAATATTCTGTAGGAAATACATTCATATACTTGGTATGAATCCACTTACATGTAATTTGATTTATCTTTTTTTTTTCTGATATTCATTTTTCACACTAGCCCTTTGGAAAAACAGTAGTAGCACGCCATATTGCAGTCCACTAAACATGATACTTGTGTGCATGACAAATAAACCTTTAAATCCATATAATGGATTCTGTGGATGTAGAGCTGGAGGCATGTCTGTACCAGGGAAAGGGGATTTGATGTGCGCCAGAGACAGCTCCACACAAGCTTCATTATAGGCTCTCTTACATCATTATAAATTAATTATGCCAACATGTATTTGATATGTAGTCATCAGATGGCGGAATCAGACCCATTTAAATAAGAAATTCCTCGTCAAATAGTTAACATACTTCGTTTTAATTTGCTTGTCTCTGGCTCCCTCTGGTGGACTGACACGTGTATGGAGCGTGACTCTGCAGCCTGTTGCTCACTGTGAACATGACACGTTGGTCGTGTTTGGTGATTAGCCGGAGTTTTAGCCAGTGTCCATGTGTGTATCAGAGATATGTATAGCTGTATCAGAATATTTAACATCTTTTTGTGTGGTTCACCAGACGAGGTGGCCGAGTGGTTAAGGCGATGGACTGCTAATCCATTGTGCTCTGCACGCGTGGGTTCGAATCCCATCCTCGTCGCATCGGACATTTTCGGTTTGAAGACATAAATGTTCAGTGCAATGTCGCCCATTAACTTGAAATAAAACGGTTGACACGGTTGTCAAACATATACTTCATTCAATTGCTAGCGAATGCATTTTTCATTATTAGTTAATATTCAAATTATGGCATATAAATGAAAAGCCATGCTCTTGGGGGGTTTTACAGAGGCAATTGAAGGCAGCATGTAGGGTTGTCCTTAATGTCCACATGGCTGAGGTACCTGCATCGTTCATATGATCAGCTGTGAGGTGTTTTCTCATCTTGATGAAGCACTGACGGAATGTGGGTTTACCCAAATCACAATGAGTTCACTGAAGCAGCTTTTTCTTTTTAAACTTCTCTTCTTATTTAAAACGTATTTAGACAAAATCGCTAAAAATATCTTTAAATAGACAAATAGAATGGTCAATTTAACGAGGACAAGGCTGCCGTCTAGTGGTCACATAGTGAAACTATTTTCAGTATTTCCCTGATGTTTACAATATTAAATACAACCTAAAGTTGTTCATAGACTTCTGCTGCTTTTTATTTAGTTTTTTCTTAAACCTTTCCTTTCATGTGTGAGTTTGTCAGTGATATTATGAGCAGCATCATAATTCATGTGCAAATCCTGTGTATCTGTGGGAAAATAACAAAAAGACAGTCTAGAGCTTGATAAGCATTTTTATTTCATAAGCAATAAAATCTATCAGTATAACAGTAAATAAAAATAAATTGCTATATCTTAAAAGGAACTATTTGACCACATCATGATATTCCATTTGACTCTCTTTGAGTGTGGGCATGAAACTAAAAATGAAAGTAGAAATGACCTTGTCCTTAAACATCAGTCTGTCAGCTCAGCTAAAGTCCTGCCTGTACTGCAGGACTACAGCCTCAAGTCCATCACGTCCACTCATATTAAATAACAAAAATGCAATAACGTTTCTGTAATATAAATTTTAAATGCTGATAATTGAGTGACCTTAACAAATTCCACTTAGGAATCAGCTGGTTGTCAGCTATATGAAATATGAGAATCAGTAATCCACTCAATTTATCTGTGCTGTGATGAAGTCCATTCATTACTCACAGTAACTTGCTGACCAAAAAGCTCTTACAAATCCAAATCTATGATTTAAACCAGCTTTCTTGGGGGAAAGAGTTCAACCTCAGTGGATAAATTGTTGGTGGCATTTTGTTCACTGCAGTAGAAGAAATATGAATGTGCAGAGCACTGGAGGAGGCATCGTTCTCTCAGTCAGTCTGTTAATAAAGCTATTTACAGTGTTGAAGATACCAAGTGTTGTGATCTAGAATATGTGATATATTGATGTTGATGATGAATCAACATCAGACTCCTGGATGTCTCTCCTTGTATAGTACATGGTACAAAGTTAAAAATCTGATATCCAAACATAATAATCCTAGTAGTACTTTTCTTTAAGTGACGCCTTACAACACACCACCAGTCAGTGTTGATGATCCTCTTAATGGAGAACCATGTGTTTTTCTTGTTCAGCTCGATCACAGGATCACTATGTACAGGCTCTGAACCTTTCATTAGTCTTTTGGTTCAATAGTCTTAGGTAGGTAGCCTGTGTTCCTGTTGTGCGGTCACCCATCAGAAACAAACCCATAGCTTAATGACCACTGTGTCCTACAGTGTTGTAGTTGCACTGCCTTCTCTGATCTTGTCCCTCCTGTGTAAACTCAGCTGGCTCTCTGTCAGCGTTGGATCGGTCCTCCGATACTGGGACCTTGGTGGGGCTATGTTGGTGAGCTCATGTTGCTCAGCAAATATCAGTCTCTGGTTCTCGTGTCGGATCCTCAACAATTTGCTGATGCGCTTGCCTATCAGATAGATCATCTCACAAATACACATGAAGATGCAGAGTGCGCTGGATATGACCATGAACAACATGAAGATCTTTTTCTCCGTTGGACGGCTAATGAAGCAGTCGACAGTGTTGGGGCATGGTTCCAGTGTACACTTGGATAACCTGAAACAAAAGAGTAAAACAAGTTATAGCTGATACAAAACACAATGTTTTCATTTGACAAGTAATAAGATACAAGCATCACCTGGGCAGGTCATATCCATGGTATACCCTGTATAGAATATAGAGAAATGATGTGTCGAATCCAGCTTTGAAGACCAAACTAAGCAGATATGTCCACCACAGCCCCCCTCTCTTCTTGCCTGGGTTGGCGTACAGGTGAGAGCCTTGGTTCAGCTCCACATATTTCTGGTCCTTTCCCTCACGGTATTTAACATGAGCTATCACCATCAGAGACGGACACGTGACGAAGATCAGCTGCAGCGCCCACAGACGGATGTGGGAGATGGGGAAGATGTGGTCATAGCAGACATTGGTACAGCCAGGCTGGAAACAAAGTTAAAAAAGATAAAAAAAAAATAATGTTATATTTTGTAATTACTTTTTCCATAATGACTCTAATGTCATCTGTAATGGATAAAATAACTGATAGCAAGTTGGTAGGTTGTTGCATTCATGCATTCAGACAAAAAAACTGAACATAGGCTAAAATAAGAGCCAATACTTTTATTTTATACGAGGTAATACGCCTGCCATGAGATGATAAACACATAACAAAAGTACCACTACATTATGCTGTCAGAATGAGATATCAGGTCAGACGTCTGGTGAAGGTTTTAATACCTATATAGTGGTATAATAATGCAACTGCATTACTTGCAGCCTCTTGGGCCTGATCTCAAGCAAAAAAAAAACAGGCATATTTTACAGTTTTGTTTCCCCACAAGAATTCTTAGCAAAAATGAACCAATCTAGCAAGTCGGCTGCAGTATTTTCTTTCTGCAGTTTCTTATGGATTTAACTGTTGATTAAGATTTGTGTTCTAATGGTCTGAGACAGAATTAAAAAAAAAACAATTATACTGGTTAAAGGTCAACCTCTGAAGATAAATCTGATAGCTTATAAATTAACAGCCTAATATATACTAAAGTATCGAAGGGCCAGTCGAGCGATTTAGCACCACTTCTATTAGGTTTAGGAACCCACAAGAGATAGATTAAAAAAGAAGGTCAGATTGAGGCATGAGAAAGCTTTACGTTTAAGCCAGGCTCAGACTACAGAGCCCGGCCTTCGCTTCAAAAACACTGCATCCTACGCTTCCCATAATACATGTCCTTTTGTACCTTCAGTCCACGCAAGCTTTCTGTGACATCATCAGGGTAATTTTTCAGAAAACCCGACTCGTCACCATACCGACCTGTTTTCACAGGTCGGTATGGTGACGAATAAACTGTTATTCATGTGTCAAACTCACAAAGACGCGTACAGGTGGTCAAACTTACACAAACAGTTTAAACTGTCCTTTAAAGGGTTGGTACACCCAAATTACACAAAACATTTTCTCTCTTTCATTTAGTGGCGTGTAGCCATGTAGATACTTTTGTAGATATTGAGATATCTGTTTCTGAGATTTCTGTCTCTACACCAATGTAATGGTGACTGGTATTTTGTCTGGAACAAATATGGGTGAAACAACCCCTTAATTTAGCTACACAGCTTTAATCTATCTTTCAGATCCTGAGAGATAGATTAAAGAGGTTAACTCCATGCTGTACCAACCAGTTTAAGGTCCTTCTAAATTTTCTATGAATCTGAATTCATCATTCAAATTAGAAAAATGTTCATGAGCTGCCTTTCAGTGGGAAACTCAGTGAAACAGTGAAAATGCAGATCTGTAAAGTTTCATGACTGAATCTTGCACAGTTGTGAAGCTATGTCCACAGGCATGTTAACACCTGCCAAAGAACTCAAAAGCACCTGTGTGGTAGTTCCTACTACAGTGGACCACATTTTGCCATGATGACACACACACACACACACACAGACTCACACACACACACACACACACACACACACACACACACACACACACACAAACACACACACACACAGACACAGAGACACACACACACACAGACTCACAAGGTGGAAACAATACAAGCCACCCTGTTGCAGCTGGTAATAAAGAGTTGCTCTTCCATATTACCTGCCGGGTATTACACACAAAGTCTTTGCTCTCGTCGCCCCAAACCCTCTGCGCTGCAACCACAAACACCAGCACGCGGAACACAAACACCATGGACAGCCAGATCCTCCCGAATGCAGTGGAGTATTTGTTGACTCCACTCAACAGACTCTCCAGCCCCGACCAGTTCATCCCTGCTGCTGCAATGGGCTGGCTGAAGGACGCAAGCGCACCCTGTGAAACAGAGGAAGAAGGATCATGGCTGAATCATAGGTGTTTTCCTAAGATATTGCTTTTAAATGTCTTCACTCTAAGAAGGTCAAATTTAGACGAGCTACGGTTAAGGATTAGCCACAACTTGCCCAATCCAAAACATACCAATAATACTTATGTCAGATGCACCAGCTGCACCCTAAACTGGTGTTTCTGTCACAGAGCTTGCATGAGCTTGTGTGAATCATTCATACCAACTACATTACAAATCTGTTTCTGGACTGTGTGTATGCAGTAAATACAGTAGACTGAATCCAACCAACTAACTTGGTCTAATGCTTTATAAATTATTATACAGGATTATTAATGTTAACAGCTTCCCCACGAAGGAAACGTCCACACATGAGTAACATCAACAAGATGTACACAGGCAGCAGAATATAATGTCATGTTATGCTCATGGTGGAAAATGAATGTCTTGGTCAGATGGCTGGAGCGGTTGATGGATAAATCAATGTACCATCTGTCTTTTCAATACTGACGCATTAAGATATGAACAAAATAGTAAAACTATCTTTGGAATTTACCTTGACCTACCAGCAATTTTAAGTTAATGTAACAGGTAAAATTTGAATTTAAATTTATCTGTGAAGGCAACATTTTAAAGGAATAGTGTAACATTTTGAAGTATACATTTAATCTCTGCTGGTTGTCTGGTAAATGGTCCTAAGCAACAAATAATGTGGCACACAAAGCCAAATAAAAATTGCAAGCTCTCATTTTTACACTACAGTTTTAGTCTAACTGTTTCCCCCTGTGTCCAATCTCCATGCTACGCTAAGCTATCAGGGTGCTGGATGTAGCTTCATGTTTACACACATGAGAGTGGAATAGATATTTGCATCTAACACTTGGCGAGAAAGAATATTTCCCAATATGTCGAACAATTTCTATGAATCTACAGTATGTAACTTTTTTTGAAAATTTGTTTCACTTGAAATATAATCCAAAATATATGTTAATGTGGAGAGGTGCTATCAAAGGCTGCAGTGCAGATACACTCACCAAGCACTTTACTAAGTACCAAGTACCAAGAAAACATTCCCCACACCATTACACCACCTGGACTGTTGACAGAAGGCAGGTTGGTCCATGGATTCATGCTATTGACACTAAATTCTGAGTCTACCCATCCAGATTGTTCAGACCAGGCTAAGTTTTCCCAGTCTTCACCTCCCCAGTGTTGGTGAGTCTCTGCTCACTGTAGTCTCACGTTTCTGTTCTTGGTGACAGGAGAGGAACCTGACGACCAGTTGTAGCTCATCTGCCTCATGCTTCAACATGTTGTGTATCCTGAGATGCCTTTCAGATTACCACAGTTGTAAAAGTGGTTATCTGAGTTACTTTAACCTTTCCATCAGCTCCAACCAGTCTGATCATTCACCTCTGACCTCTCTCATCAACAAGTCCGCAGGACTGCCGCTTACTAGATGTGTTTTTGTTTTTCGCATCATTCTGATTCTAGAAACTGTTGTGTGTGAAAATCATAAGAGATCAGTAGTTTTAGAAATAATCAAACTGGCACCAACATTCATGACATGGTCAAAGTCACTGAGATCGCACTGCTGCCACATGATTTGGCTGATTGCATGAATAAGCAGTGTACAGGTGTTCCTAATAAAGTGCTCAGTGTGTGTATATTCCCCTCTACAGTTTCTGAGCAAATTATGTCCTTCTAGCCAACCAGTGAAAGCCAAAGACTTTTTTGTCTCAAAATTAAAGTAGTAATGAGTTTCACCATATGATGGTATCAATAAATGTTTTAGTCATCATTCTAGACACACTCATCTACACATGCACGTGTCTGGTGTTTATACTTAATCACTGTGCATTTACAGTTTATCGTAATGAGATTGACTCCTGGGGTCAATCATGCTACATTCACTGACTCTTAAAGATGAGCCTTGATCAGTCTTTGTTTGTCCATATGCTCCACCATGGACCCTGTTTAGTCTGTACACACAGCTGCTGTGTGTGTAGTTGCTGCTGTGTGTGTAGTTGCTGCCGTGTGTGTAGTTGCTGCTGTCTGCTGCTGCTGCTGCTGAATGAACACAGTGGAAACACCAGTAGCTGTATGTGTGTGAGGGTAATGAGGTTCAAGAATGAAACAATCCAATATCATCTGTTCAGTATAAATACAACTTAAATCATAAACCTTGTGGCATGTGTGCGGTTTCAGGGTTTATGTTGCCTGGATACTGGGTTGTGTGTATGTGTGTGTGTTTAACAGATGAATCTTTCCTTGCAAACAAAATCCAATGTACACTGATCTGCACAGTTTTCCATTGAAGTCTCATGGTTGCCGTAGAAACTTGTGGCTTACATTACATAGATATAAATCTTCATCTTTTCTGTTGCTATTATACAGGAGACTAACTTTCCGCTTTATTGGTGTGAAACACAATAACAGAATCATTAAAAATGTGTATCCAATACAGTATTTCACCGCAGACACTGTTCCTATCACATGTCAAACCCATATGTTTACAGTATGTGCAGAAAATGTCAACGCTGTAACCAGGTTTAATGTCGTTGTATGTTGACTTAAAGGATGTATTCAGCAATTAGTAATTAAGCAATGGAAGATATGTGAAGGTGGGTTTTTTTTCACGTAAAACACAAGGAATTTATGCTTTTTTTGTAAAACATAAGGTAAAAGAAGAAACTGCTAATGTGGTTTCCTACTAGGTTACTAGAAAAACAAGAAACATTACATCCATATGGGATCTGTGACACCATCCTCAGGCATGTATGGTTTCTGGCACAGTGGAGGATCACTCACTGTTTAGAAAAGAGTAAAATATTTAGATCTCAAAGAACAGGAGTGGCTCAGCACTGAGGACTTTTCTGTCTTAACACTTTAAACTCCAATGCAGATTAGTTTTTCTCTTTCACATGGGTAAAATAAAGTAGGTTATCAGCACCAGTGAGACTTGTACAGGCTTGTAATGGCTGCTATGACGACACACAGCTCTGGGTTGATCGTAATAAGACGTTTGCCATTTTCTACATTTATATTAGTATTTTTTTTTTTTTATACATGTATCCATCAGGAAGTAAGTGTCAAATGCTGCAAGTTAAATTTAGGCATTCATGTTATGCCACAAGTCTGAACAACAATAAGCTGAAGGAAGGAAGCAATTAGATACTTCATGTACCATCAGAGGCAATGTGGAAAGTTTTAGTGTGAGTATGCTACACTCCACCACGCCTTTGTCTGTGTGCTGAATCTACTGTTTATGTAAAGACCACTTACTGTTTTATGTAATTGTTTCTTTATAATGATTGCTCTGTATCCTCCCCTGAAATGTTTGTGTCCTAGTCACAGGAGAAGTTACTCCCATTGTCTTTTTAAAATTTTTGACTGACTCCGTGGCTTCCCTCTTTGTTGGCATAACTAACAACTTGTATCCATATTGTTTTCGAGTTTAACAAGAAAAAAGCCCCCACTACTATAACTCAGTGTGTGTACTGTATAAACACACCACTAGTTACAATCTTTTGTTTACCCCTCAGTCCAGACTTTAAGCATGCGATACAGTAAAATGTAAGAAAATCAAAGTAGAAAAAACTTACCCGGTGCTGAAACCTTTCTCAAAAGAACCAAATGTGTCGACACCAGAAGGAGAAGATAAATGTACAGCACTGAAGTTAAATGTGGTGAAGGAAAACGTAGTTTTCCGCTCCTTCCTCTCTCTCTGTTTCTGTCCCTACTCTCTCGCCCTTTCCTCAGAAATCCTGCCAAACCAGATTCAGCAGCTGCTACGTCATCACAAACACACACACACAGACACGCACACACACATTTGAGCACAGGCTTTACATGCCCTGTCTTGTCAGTTTGTGGAGACTCCACTCCCTACAAGCCATGTAACCTTACACCTCATAAATAGGTAAAGGTAGAGACACATATGCTTTATTGGGCAAGGAAACAGGACATCCATCCTTGCCGACCAGCAAACCGGCTTGTTTTACTATATTCATAGGGTCAAAACCTAGGAGATCCCTTTGTATTTGTGAAGTCTGACAGGTTTATGGGAACCAAAATGCTGGACCCCACATGTTGAAATGGCTGTTTGAGGGTTAAGACTTGGTTTCAGGGTTAGTGTTAGCATTCGGTGTAAGGTAGGGTTAGGTTAGGGATTGGGTTAGGAATTCAGTTGTGACGATTAAGGTTAGGGTAAGTGGCTAGGAAATGCATTTCAATGATGGGACCCGACAAAGATAAGTGTGCAAGGATGTGTGTGTGTGTGTGTGTGTGTGTGTGTGTGTGTGTGTGTGAAAGGAGTAAGAGACAGTGGGAGAAATGCCACACCCTCTATGCTGTTACGCAGTGTCCAGGAAGCCTGTGCAAATGTGCAGTGCGCAGTGAGTTCACACAGAAACTAAATAAATTGAGTATTTATCAGTTTCGGTATCTTATTGCAACAGTTTATTTTCAAGAGAATAGCTGCATAAAATAAGATGAAACAAATGCTGTAAGTCCGAATGTATACAAGACCATTGACCAATGTATTCATGAGCTGTCAATATATAGTTGTGTGAGTCTGATAGTGAAATATATGAAGATGAAAAGATAAATGATGAGTAACAATTAAGAACATTTGAGATAGCATCACTTTACAACAATATGTACAGGTGGACAATTATGGTTTAAAACATGGTAGAAAATGTTGTAATGCCAGCAGGCTAAAGGTTAGAGGTCAAGTTTTAAAGCACATAAAAAGCACATTTAATGCATTTTATTAATTAATTGTTTTTTTTTTTTTGTGGAATGTAGGTAAAAACCTCCACTAACTTAAAACTTAGTTTGAAAAAGTTTTAAAAACATCCATAACATTTCATCACCCAGTTACAACTTTTTCTAATTTGTTTCACCACCAGCATTGGTTTATGTTAAATTTGCAAGAGGTGGGTTTAATAATGCCGGAAGTAGAGACTGTTGGTCTACAAATTAAAAGGGTACATGGGGGGTACGTTTTCGTGTTTTATTTTTGAAAAGCTTGCCGCCGGAAATTGTGATATTTATTGCGGCTAACTCGACATTTCTGTTCAACATGTCTCCTTTGCAGGCTCTTCTCACTCATTAGAAGCGTCTGGCTTTTTCGTGAAACTACTACGTTTGGTAAGTATCTACGTTAATCGTGGGTCTTTGACATCGACGTAGCAACCGTTACAATTGTGTAACTAATGCCACCGTTGTTAAACAGCCCGCTGTTCTCGCTGTCATTCGGCTGTTATTGAAAAATCGGCGAATGCTTTAGCCTTGCAAGTGTTAGCTCGCTGTTTATTCTGGGAACATGGTTATTGACCTGGTTCTATATGACAGAAGGCGATGTTGATTCCTCTCGGGAGGTAACTAGTTTTTAAGTCCTGCGCTAGCATTTTGTCTTTAACTGGTAATGACATTAGCTTTTGTATATACATTACCGTTAAGCTAGCTGTTTGATATTTAACATTAGAACATCGACCTGGCAAACGTTAACAGTCAAGCGGTTTGTTTTTGGCCATGGCTACGTCTGTACAGGCTTAAAAATAAGTAACTATCTAAATACTGAGCTTCTAACAATTTGTAGTTAGCTGTGATTTAAATACTGTCGATGATTCGCAGGTGCAAAATCCGATCTCTGACCATTGGTAGAGTTTAGCTAACTGAACACCGTACTGTTCCGTTACTTTCGTGTGGACACAATGTCACTCCAAAGTCTATGTAAAATTAGATGTTGTCCAGAGACATAACCTTATCCGTCATATACACAGCATAGCAAAACATAAGCCAATGATCTCTTTTGTACAGGGAGGTTGATGTTGAGAATTTTTTCATGAACAGGTAATAAGGGGAGCTACTACACGCAGGTGGCTGAGCAGTGTTAACATGTTGTCTTCTACGCAGCAGGTTAGCAGCAAGCTAGCGGGCCGTTGTCAGCCAGGACCCAGAAAAGCAGCATCATCATCAATGGTGTGTCTACATCCCGGAGCCGTCACATTTTCCTGTGTCCGCTCAATGAACTATCTCCTCAGCTTTCATCACAGTGAGTGTTTATCAGTAGTCACTGCAACACTGTCTCACCTGTTGATACAATGACGAATTTAGCAGCTAGGCATCACACTTGCAATTCATTACTCTGTCTCTCTCAGGCTGCACATGTATGGCGTTTGCGAGGCTTGGAGGGGAGTTTTGCCAAGCCCAGCACCTGCTGCTTATTGTGGACAAGTGAACAGGAGACACCAGCTAGGCGCAATCACTGCCATTCACACACACACAGGTGTGTAGCCTAAAGACCGGTCGTGTCTTTATTCAGGAACATCATGAAAAAACTCTTCGTGTTTACTCTGTTACAGTCCATAGACAGCAGAGAGTAGAGTTACAGTGAATCAGTGGCAATACAAATACTGATTTCAGTGTCCATTCATAGCTAGTCATTCATGTCACCCGGTGTTGGCCTATAAAAGACAAGAGTAAGTGCATGAAGTTTAAGGACATCATCCCATTCATAAGTGGATATCAGATAAAAACATTTTAGTTAGTTTAGTTAGTTATATGACAGCAGTAGACAAAAAGATCCTATTCGCATTAAAATAACGAGGAAAAACCAGTATTGAAGGATACTTTTAGTTGGGCTTATAGCATTGTAAAAAATGAATGATTATCTGTGTGTCTGCCTCAAAGGTCCTCACTGCCATCCTGCTCAACCCATATGAGGAGAAGCCAACCTTCAGTCTGTCGGCTGGCCTGGGGAGTAGGGGAGGCTTTGGTTTTAGTCCGGGAGTTTCCTCTCTGCTCTTCTCTTTTCCTGCTTTTCCTTTCTTCTCCTCTATCTCATACAGATCTTCTCTGAATGGGCTAACGGATCTGAAGGGAAGGAAGGAAAGAAGGATAAATCTTTTTCTGTCTTCAGTTTTTTCCTTCTGGACTTTAGGTGTCCTCTCTCCAGTCGTTTTGATCCCAATCTGCTAGGTTTTGATTTTTGTTTTTAACCAAGCCAATTTTAGTTTTTACTTCATTGCCAAGAAAAGTTTAGATTTTTTTCTTCTCATTTCTCTCCCAGGAAATTTATCTAGTCCTTTTTGGTTTTTATTCAAACTACTTTTTGTCGCCAAAGGAGTAGAATATTTACATTCTTTTAATCTTTGCCCATAAATCATAATTCAGTTTAGTTATTTTTCTATTTTTGCAGTCAGAAGGAGTTTCACTTTGATTCGTTTGAACACCTCTTACTCAATTTTTTAAAGCACAGTACTTTTCTGATCTTTAATTCTTTATTAACAAACCTTTGTGGGTCTAAAAATGAACCGACCGGCTCCAGTGGAGATCTCCTATGACTGTCTGAGATTCCTCATCACGCACAACCCCACCAATGCACAACTGGGAAGGTTTATAGAGGTAGTGCATTTTTTAATCACAATTTTTAAATTTTGATTTATAGCTGAAGCAAAAGTGACATGTTGTCTATAAATCTCTGTGTTTTGATAGGATCTGAAGGCATTTGAAGTTAACACCCTGGTGAGAGTGTGTGCTGCTACATATGACAAGACACCAGTGGAACAAGAAGGCATACACGTTTTGGTAAGAATTACAGAGTGCATTAAAAGGTGCAGCAAGCCATCAGGTTATTGACACAGGAACTTTCAGCAACTGATAGCCATAACTAATCAGTTGCCATAGCAACAATAACCACATGGAAATAGTGCAAACACCTCTAGACCATTCTTGATCGATGAATTGCTTTTACCATGTTTCTCGAACACTAAGTCAGTCTAGATTTCAACCACAGAATCATGACAGCTGATAGGTTTGCAACAAAAAAGAGGTCCAATAAAGACTCAATTTTCCTTCCAGGATTGGCCATTTGATGATGGATCAGCCCCCCCAGACCAGGTGGTTGATGACTGGCTGAACCTGCTGCAGACAAAGTTTAGAGATGAGCCTGGCTGCTGTGTGGCTGTGCACTGTGTTGCTGGACTAGGACGGTCAGTATGGACACAAGATTATTTAAATGCTGATTATTACATGTGAACAGCTTCATTTGTTTTTTTTTAACCAAAACACGTTTAAAAAAAAAAAAAGAAGATTCCTGATATGTATCCCTTATATTTAGTTATTGAGGAGCGGATGGGGAGTGTCTGAATCAGCTTTCACTGTCATTTACTCTCTTTATACACATGCTTATTTCTAGTACTTTTCCACTGGTCTAATAATCCCTCTAATATTACCAGTTCTAGCAAGCTGTTGTGAAATGTGACGGACAGACATTAGCCAAAGGGGTTAGCGTTAATTCTGAAAAGGCAGTGTCTCAGTTTTACACCGTCTTTGGTGAAAATCAGATGTGGATATATTTTCCATTACGCCATTTAAGCAGAATGAATGTAATGCTATATGTTAACGGCTCATTAGCTGTCTTCCACTGGTAAGCCATCATATTAGTTAGCTTCATGGCTAACTAATCTTGTAACAGGTAAACTGCAAGAAAGTGTTTTATAGCAGATGTCAGCTCCATAGTGATGAGGGAGAAAATGACGGGGCTGTTGTTCATTTACTTGCTAGAACTGTCTTACTAGACTGTTTCATAGCAAATTTGGTTGGTAATACAACAAAAACACTGGTAATAAAGTAGCTCAAGCTTAATTTAGTTATTGGCTTATTGGCTGTTACAAACACTGACAGTGATTTATCTGTTATTAGCATAATTCAGCCGAAATCAGCCTGCCAATGTATCACTCAGGCTCTAGTATAAACTTGGCATGCATTGTCAGTTGTGATAATGTTGCACAGTTGCTAAGCTCTGTTTGCCATGGCCCTTTGATCCGTAGCTACAGGGGTCCAGAGTGAAATCAGGATTTAACCTGATAAAGAGTAAAGCTAGAGCCAAAGGATAGAGCACCAACTGAATGGATGCACTGTTTTCAGGTCTGTGATTTATGCAGTGCTACAGAGCCAGAGCACTGTTGTTTCTGTGTTCCCAAACAGATGGTTGTAAGTTTTTATCCATTTGTTTTTTGTCCTCAGAGCTCCTGTGCTGGTGGCCCTGGCTCTAATTGAGTGTGGGATGGAATATGAAGATGCAGTGCACTTCATAAGACTGTGAGTACTAAGCTGTGATTCTACCCTTCACCATTTAACTTGATTGTCCTGAACAACTGCTCGGTCTTTTCATGTACTGTGTTCAGCACCATCCCTGTAGGTGCTCACACGCCTTTCACTGTTTTTTATAAAGCTGCCGCTTATCTCTCTTTTTCTGTCAGGAAGCGTCGTGGAGCGTTCAACTCCAAGCAGCTGCTTTACCTTGAAAGCTACAAACCTAAACTGTGTCTGCGCTCCAAAGATGCCAACGGTCAGAGCTGCTGTGTACAGTAGGAATCTGCAACACCACACATCTTCACTGCAACGACATAGGAGACTTAAATCTTTTGATGTTAAATGAAAAGTTGACGTCTTTGGGTTTTGGTTTTTTTTTTTTTGATAATGTGAACCTATAAAATCTATTCAAAGCACTTCGTGGAATTCCAGAAATTCAAGGACCTCACTGCAAAGTTCTGCAAATATTCTAAAAAGTTTAGTCACGTAACCTCTGATTTTACATCAAAAATTAACCTAAAAAAGTGGAAGTGTTAAAGGTTTTTATTTCTGTTCCTTTATCTTTAACCTCATCTTAATATGTAGCAAAACACAAAACCACACAAATACTTCCCCACAGTCAAACAGAACAACTTTTAACTGTCACTGTGAATTCAAGTTTGTTTAAAAAAAACAAAACAAAACCCCCCCCCCCAAAAAAAAACAACATACATCCCAAAGGTCACTGTCTCAATTCGATGATAGAGGCGCAGCTACAGTAAATGCTGCTGATTTTAACAGACTGATTTAAAATGTTTATGTTTGGATCAATCGAAAACTTGATATTTGTTCTAAGCAACAACAATACAAATGCTGAGTAAATAGTTGGCAGTATGTACTCTCAGAGGCTTGCTGGTTTATTGCACATCAATCCTCACACAGATTTATTTATTCCAATCTTTGCTCACTGACCAAATCAATGTCCTGCAGCCAGAATGTGGTGTACACAATAAAGAACTAGGACAAGTTAGAAAACATTAAGAAATATGCTTAAGATTAAAAGAGGAAAAAAAAAACAACTTGTCCTCGGTTTGATGCAAATGTGTGATATACTATATTTAAACAACACTACAATCTACCTACTTACTCTATGTCCCGAGTCAAAGTCATAGGTGCACAGTCTGCTTCTCTGGAACAAACTCATGTTGGCCGCACATGTTTGACACTGTCATTCATATTGTCACCAAGGCAACAGGGCCAACATATAAAAGATCAGTTGGTGAATGTATTCATAGAGGAATACTTAAAGGTTTTGGTAGATTATCAGTGTTTAGTTGTTGAAAACACAAACAAAATAATATCCTTAGTAGTGGCTGCAGTGGTTCATGCTTACATTTCACTATACAAAGTGTTAAGTGATACTCAACACTTTGTATGATTGAGCGGTAGCATATCCGTATTTCTGCTAGATAATACTGAGTGATGATCTGTCCAGAAGTTGCTGTTGATTGACAGTAAGCTCCATGCAAACACATGAGCATCTACTGTTAAAGATGGTACAGAAATAAGCTGGTATTTAACAGAGTAGGAGGAATGAGCTTTTAGATGCACAAACACTTAAGATCATTTTGGTGACCCAGGTGTCTTCACTAAAAGGACAATCTTCCAAATACTTTCTGTATTCCTATTACAACAACCATAGAACAGGACTGTGTGCCAACATGGCTGCCACTGAACACTTAATGGCCGTTGTTAATCTGCGGCTCTGTACCTACCTATCTGTCTGGTCAGCTGCTGTGTTCGTAAGATGCTGTTGGTCTTTGTGTTGTTACCATTTTTCTATAGGTTTTATTTTCTTTACCTTGTGTACCTTTTGATCTATTTGTACTTGTTATTTATTTATTGATTCCTCTGTGTTTCTTTGTGAAATGTCCGTCTGCTGGGAAAAAAAAATCTACTAGTCCTCTTGGAAAATTAAAGTGTTTAGTACTGTAACTGCTGGGTTTGTTTTTTTGGAACTATTTTGAAAATCATCCAGTTTTAAGTGTCTGTATTGTACGTTTTAGAAAGCAAGGAATTGTCAAACATCACACTTTCATTTTCAAGCATTTGAAGCATTTGGAATTAATTAAACTCTCAGGATTGTGTCAGAATCAGATAACCACTGCAACACTGATCACTTCTACATTGAATACATAATCAAACTGCTACAAGTCTATCTAATCCCTTTTGATAATACAAAGCTGTGACCTTCATATCAGTGGAAAACATGTTACATATTCCCCAAAGCGCATTTTATGTATATACATTTGTAAATTCAGCTTTACAAACTGCAGATCTGCTTCTACCACAGTCCCAGGTCACAATGATTGGACTGTATGTAGCTTCACCTCTAACCTGGCAGCTGCCTAACATGAGGCTGAGCTTTACCCAGACCTCAGTGAAGTGTGTTTTTATGAGTGTGTGAGAGACAGTGAGAGATTGCCTGTGGCTGTGGTGATGCTGTGTGAATGTGGCTGTCAGAGCGGAATCGCAGCATCACATGGATCCAATGGATGATTCAAGGTTGATTGGTTTTATTGACTGACCTGACAACACACAAGCACAGGAACTAACCTTGAATAAAAGGGACACATTGAATAAATACAATAAATGTCCATTAACTAGGTTTTAGACCCATTTTTTTTTTAAATTTAGCTCAGTAATAGGTCGAGACTACTAGCTGATTGATCAATTTGTCAGAAAAGCTAAAACAAACAAAAAAACAACCATCTTTATAACTGATGAATAATTTAGTTAGAAAACAGCTTCTTGAATGACAGGACTTGCTGCCCTTCTCTGAGCTCTGCCATTGGAAAATGAAAAACTTGTAGTTGTTTTGGTTGGACAAAATGAGACAGGACCTTGATAAAATGTGTTGACATTTAATAGATGGAAGGATTAACCAAAAAAATAATTGACAGAGTAATTAATGATGGAAAAAAAATGTTATTCAGAGCCTTAAGAAATTCCACTGATATTTTCTTTTTCCTAACTGTTTCATGTTCAATGCACACAAAAAATGGACAAATTACAAAACTACACATTACATCCTGGTGGATGTTTTCAAGATAAGATTAGCTCAAACTCATTTGTTACATATAATCATTGGCAATTCAATAAAAGTGCTTCACAGTCATAAAACAGAAAATGTATTAAAACACTGATGCAGACAACACACTCAAGCAAAAACCTCGACCTTTTCAGATGGAAGTACCAATCTTTCTAACAAATGAGGTTATTCTTGGAGTGTTTGTAACTAAAAGCCCTTCAGTCCAACCATACAACTCATTAATGCCTTTTTCTGTGTGTACAATGCTGACAGCAGAACAGGACAGTTTTATATGAATGTATATAAAAAGTGGAAACAATAACTTCTAGTCAGTTCAGTTCAACCCACCAAGATAATTGCAAAGATATTCAACATCACTAAGTGTAATGCAAAACTTCAAATAAAGGTAAAAAGACTTCACCTGCATAATAATACAATAATACAATTTACAGCGAGTGTAAAGAGACAAGTTAAGAAGTGTGTTTTCTGCCAGTGTGTTGTTTGCTCCTGTCGACAGTAGAGGGCATCAACCTCCTGTCAGACTGTGCATTTACTTTACAAGTCATTTGCTGTCAAGTTAAAATGTAAGAACACTATCAATGTGTTCCTCAGGACTGAGTCCATGTAAAGTTTAACAGTTTGAACACATCAAATTGATAACTGTTCCCTGTAATGTTTCTGTTTTTATAGTATGTGCAATGAGTAATCCTAACATTGAGCGCGTACACACACACACGCACGCACGCACGTACGCACACAGGCCAACAGTGTCCTTGGCAGCTGAGTACAGCTCTGTCATAATCTGCTGAATTTATGACAGCTGAACATCTCTAAGCTGTGTGTGTGTGTGTGTGTGTGTGTGTGTGTGTGTTCGGTGTCCTATGGAGTCAAAATCACTATCTTTTTTTCTTCTTTACATTTATATGCACAGACGGAGGGCGTGACCCAAAGAAATATCAAAATCACCATATTGAACAGTGGGATGCAGTGAGATAAAAATGATCAAGAATTATTTCAAGCCTGGTAGCGTCACACACACGCTCACACACTTAAATAAACAGTGTAGTAAAAGTTCGTTGTTGCTTACACAGCCGACAGAGGGCGCGCTTACCCGAAACAGCATAAATTAACAGGTCTGGAAAATAACATTGATTATTATATTGGTGATTGTTCCACCACCTATTTTTCCTACATATTTAACTGAACCTGTAGGCTATTTATCGTGAGGAGGAGGAGGAGGAAGAGGAGGAGACCCAGGGGGAGGTTGAGGGGGGGCAGATGGGAGGGATGATCAGGACGGTGACCCAGTTCACCCTGCAGAGCAAACCGCTGATGATCAAAGGATGAAAATCACTGAGACTTTACTAATGAAACAACAACGGGTGTTCCCAGGTTTCTTACACACAGCTGCATTTCCTCTCTGCTCTTAAAACAGAATAGAGAGACTGTGTGTCTGTGTGTGTAGGGGGGAGAGAGAGAGAGAGAGAGAGAGAGAGAGAGAGGAAGGAAGGAAGAGGGAGGGATTGAAAAGAGGAAAGTGGAGAGGAGCCGGAGTTTTTAGGTTTTCTGAGCATCTGGATATTTGGCTGGATCTACAGACAGAGAACAAGAAGAGTTTTGGATGTATGGAAGATCACCTGAAACCAGAGGAAAAGACGAAAAAAAATCCCACACACATCAAAAGAGGAGCGGAGGAGAGAGAGGAGGACATAAGGAGAAGAAGTTCTTTTTCTAACGGGACAGGAGGATAGTTGCCAGACCAGCAGGAATGTTACCGGTGAGTTTTCATTCATGAAACGTTTCAAACAACGTAGAATTTTCTTTTCTCTGTGCTGGAATTAGCATCTTAAACGGCACCGTTAGTTAAAAGTTTGAAGACAGCTACAGCTGTGAGGGGTTTCCAGTGAGTCCAAACTGAGCATGTGAGGGTGATTAGTTCAAACCGGCGCTGCCGTCGTCCATAAGCGTCAGGGAGACTTAGTTACCTGCTGGGTTTCATACAGTTATTAGCTGTAATGAAAACCAACTTTTGATAGCTTGTCACAATCTGCGTATTCACTGAGAACACAGCTTAATGATGGACAGGAAGGCAAAGATGGCGGAAAAAAGAGGGATATTTCTCTAAAGACACACAGACAGAGCAGATTTAAATTATTAGTATTTGTTTTTAGAGAAACAAACATGTAAAGACTATTAAAAGAACCAATGCTTTGAACTGCGTGAAGTTGCCAAATTATAAAAGCAATCAAACCGGAAGTGGATCACTGAATTTTCAAAATATAGCATATGTGAATTGTAATAATTCACAAATCCATTAAAATAGAACATTAATATGACATTAAGATAACATTTAATAAACTTAAACAAATAAAAAATATTTGGCATATTTGATTAAGTCATACAATCAAGTAGGAGACTTTGGACACCAACACAAAAAAACAAATACAATGCCTCGTTTTTAAAAGTAGCAAGGACATAAGAAATTATAGTTGATTTGATGACTTCAGAATAAATATTAAAGAAGCAAAACAGCAATTTACAATAATTTAATATACTGGCAGTTATAGGAGATTCTGTGCTCTGTACCCACTGGAAAACACTGCCACAGTTTTAAGTGTTATAAAATTTTAGCTAGCTCCACATTCTTTTGAGTAGTTATATATATATAGTTACACACTCTTGATTATTTGTTAGATTGTATGTACAGTGTAGTACTGCAACACGTTCGTCAATGGGGCTTTTATTTTGAAGGTTATTATCAGAAGTCCTGTTTTTCTTCTTTCTTCTGTTTGTCTTTACAATAATTTAAAGAGGTGTGTGTGTGTGAGAGAGAGAGATAGAGAGAGAGAGACAACCCACTGGCACACCCTAACACACTTGCACACATAACACACATGCTTTTGTGCATGTGTTGGGCATTTGCTCATCATCCACGACTAGTAGAAACGTTGTCATATTTCATTCTGACCGTCTGCACTATATTCATGCATTAATATTCAGCTCAAACACTGGATCTCATAAACAAAACTCTCAAAGTTTAATGTGCTGCATTTTACCCAGGTTTTACACAGAAACATTTCTTACTGACGTTCGTCATGAGGAGGAAATGGTCAGTGTTTCTCAGTGGATGTTATAAACATACACAAAGTCTAAAGAAAAGGGTGATGTTGTGCCTCTCATGCAGTAATCTCTGAGCCCTCCTTACAACCAGAATGAAGGTCTTAACCTGCCAGCACTGAAATGAGTAAACCATTAGTATTCCTGTTTCCATCCTGTCCTTCCTCTCTCTCTCTTTCTCTCTCAGACTCACACACACAGAGAGAGAGAGAGAGAGAGAAAACACTACACCTCTTTGTGGTTGTGCAGGGCTGCTGTCAGCTCCAGACAATACGCTGAAGATATAGAGATGTGTTTACTGCTGGGACAGAGAGAGAGAGAGAGAGGGAGAGAGAGAGACAGAAACACAGAGAGAACTTTTACCTTGACCTTTCAACCCACCCTAAATGTCCTTCCTGGTTCAGGCCTATTCTTCTTCCTTTCATCCAAAGTACAGAGAGTTTTAGCTTTTGCCATTGTCCACTCATTGTTCACAGCTTTGTGAGTGTAAATCCTGACCTCCCCTGTGAAAATGTTTGCGTAAAGCTGCCCATCAACACAGCTACTTATTCATTAAGACTGCTGGGAGAAACGTAAAGAACGTACAGCTTGTCTAACAGCTTTGCGCTCACTTCTGTAAACAGGGCACCAGCTCACGTGATTGAGTATGATTTCATCTGACGACTTCTTCTGAAATGTTGAGCAGCCGGCAAATATTTTCCTGGGTAGAGAGCTGGCAACGTCGCTGCCACCACTTTCATTCCTCATGGACACAGGAAGTCGTCCATGCTAAATCATAATATTAGCCACACTACTGCCAGTGCTGGACGTTCATGTTTTTCTCAGGATGAACTGTAATCACTTTGGTAACCATCACCTCATAATCGGACCCTACAAGGGAGGTACAGAGGTCGTATTGGTGATCTTGTGGTCTGCTTTTACCATATAGTTTTTACAAGGATCACACCTGATTAGATAAAAAAAAAAGATTTAGAGGTTTTAAGCTAACTAAAAATGTTTCAGAAATAATATAGTGGCCTTTTCTTCTGCAGGATTGATTCATTTTGGTGTTGCTGTGCTGCATGTGTTGCTGATTGAAGTTGCTACAATAGTTCCTGGGAGGTTGCTGAGATCAGATATTTTGTAGAAAATGTTCAAGCTATTCCATGAACATAAACATTCATGGACATCAGACATGCAGGAGATACTGCAGACTGGTTTAGAAGTGTACAGGGCGTTTCTTTCTCAATGAGCTGAAGCTAATGTTTCAGTGGTCATATGCAGTTCCTATAGAGACGGTACAGACTGACTTGTGTGTATGTGTGAGTGTGTGTTTGGGTTTGGGCAGTGGGAGATTGTGGGGGGGGGGACGCAAATCACCTTCAGCTGTCACTCCACTTAACTCTGATGTCCTGTTACCAGAGATCCACAGTAAAATGTTCACTATCATATTATTTATTATAATGGTCATTTATTAGGCTCATTTACATCAGAATGAGATGAAGGCTCATTCTATAGTTCATTCATTGTACGTTGCTCTAAACAAAAGCATCAGTCCCGTGTCCTGAAGTGTGAATGTAACGTAATATAGACTCAGACCTATCATCAGTCTATCTTCAGTGAGTGCTACTACATACAGTATCTGACTCCATATTTAAGCTTGTAAATCCCTGCAGTTTATTAGCAGCTGTTACTTGAAGCTGCCTTACTGGTAGGACTGGATGGCACAGCTATTTTCTCCTCAGTGTGTAATACTTTCCTAATTTTGGTCGATGTACTTCCTAAAAAAGGATGTCTTCGTGTGTGGTTTTTAAATGGAAGCGGTTTCCACTAACTACACCCACACTCTGATGGTTCATCATTAACCAGTGAGCAAACCACAGTTTGAAACATCACAGGAACTAAATTTTAAAGATGTGGCTTTCCACCAGCTGCTCTGAAATTACATTCCAAATTTCATGTAAGAGTTAAGGCCAGTGCAATGGGCTGGATTCAGAAATAAAAACACACTGGTCAGACATAACACCAGTTTGACAGATGGCACAGATTGAAAACCATCCCACTCCCAGGAGGACCTCTCTCCTTGAACGGTTGGTGGAGCAGGTATAAACTCACTGACCCCCCAGATCCCGACACACTCCATCATCATTCAGAATGACATACAGCAAAGCTAAAGCAGCCTAAACAGCATTTAATCGTCTTTGTTACATAATTCACATTCACAAAAATGACAGTTACACCATCTCAGCCAGTAATATTAAATTTGGTTATACAACACACACACACACACATACACACACACACACACACACACACACACACACACACACACACATACACACACCCCTGCAGTCACTGCATTTGACTGTAAATGTCACATACTGTAATTATGTCCCTGTAACATTTCACCAAGTAGAGAGAGTCCTCATCATTTCTATATAAAGGAATAGTTTGACATTTTGAGAAATGCACTCAGATAGTTAGATAAGAAAATAAAAGCATTTACATGTCTGGATTTTAAATATGAGACTGCAGCTTGCAGCATTTTAGTTTAGCTTAGCACAAAGTCTGAAAGCAGGGGAAAATGACTAGCCTGGCTCTGTCCAAAGGTAACAAATCCACCTATTAGCACTTGTAAAGCTCACTAATGAACATGTTATATCTCATTTGTTTAGTCTCTACAAAAATGTAAGTGTAAAAAATGAAATTTGCATTGTTACAGATTATGTGCAGGACTCCAGGAAGTTATTGTGACTAGCCTGTAAACAATCTGGGAATATAACCACCATTAAACAGTGAGTTGTTGTTCTTACACCTCAGTGTTGGCTCGGATCATACAAATTAAATATAACGTGTTAAGCAGTACGTTTTATAGGTGCAGAATAAGGCTAACTGTTTCCCTTTGTTTCCAGTCTTTGTGCTAAGCTAAGCTAATCAGCTGGTGGTGGCAGCTTCATGCTGAGTGTACAGACATGAGAGTGGTGTCGATCTTCTCCTCAAACTCTGCACCAGAAAGCAAATTATTCATGCTGCGTTCTCTAAAGGCTACCACCGGTGACATTAACCCCAGCGCTACAACCTTCTGGACAGTATATATTATGGTTATTAGCAGAGTTAGCTCCACTTAGCCGAAGTATATAGAAATATCTGTTCTGCAAATTCAAACAAATTCAAACATGATTAGTGTTGCTCTGGAGCATATTGTAAGAATTTTGCCCTTTCAGTGGGCAGCTGGTGACAGCTGGTGAGCAGGGTGACATACCCATGTGACTTTTTCACCACTCTGAGTGTGCCTTAAGGACACACACGCACACACACACACACACACACATATACATAGTCAGCACTCTTTGTAGAAGGAAACAAGTGTTCAAAATTATGGACATGGTCATCATTTTTTTTTCTTTAGACTTTTGTGCGCTTACCTCACTGTTTTAAGTGTGTGTGTGTGTGTTTGTGTGTGTGTGTGTGTGTGTGTGTGTGTGTGTGCATACATTTCTGTTATGTGGTTGCATTGTCTTTGTGGGTGGAAGTACAGTACTGTCCCTTTGAAGAACTTGGAAGAACATTTTGTTTATAAGAATTCCAGGTCCTGTGGAGACACACACACACCACACACCACAGACACACACTCACCACACACAGAGACGCTTACAAGGCAGTACATTTTAATTCCTTCTGAGTACTTTGATAATAAATGTGGCAGTCACAGAAAGAGCTTCTGCCATGTTAAACAAAATACAGCTTCTCTTATAAACGAATAAAACTAATAAAAAGACTGTTTTATGATGAATCTAACGATTATTATTTCTAGTGTTTATTTAGTGTAATTTATTTATTTACCTACTTTCTTCCCTGGAATTCACCATTGCTGAATTGTTGAAACATAACTCTGGTTAATGACGGTCCTTCAGCTAAAGAGTTATGATAGTTTAGTACAGGGTCTCCAGGCAGCGGCTGCAGAGAATTGTGGGACATAAATATCAGTCAGATCCATGCGACAACTAATCTCTGACTGAAGATTTATTGTCGTGTGTGTGTGTGTGTGTGTGTGTGTGTGTGTGAGAGAGAGAGAGAGAGAGAGAGAGAGAGAGAGAGCTGGAGTGACAGAGGTCAAGAGGCAGAGCACAGGGTAAAACACAAGTAAAGGACAGACAGGGCGTTGTTGCTATTTACTGGTGTGTTAATGAATTTATTCAGTCATTAAGTTCACAGGCGCTAGATCGTAATTTACAGCAATGATATAACACGTCTGTCTTCTCTGTCCTCTCACTGTCTACTGATTTTCTGTCAAATCCAATAGATGCAACCGAGCTCTCTATGTGTGTGTTTTGAGCACATGCACCCAACATGTGACCTTGTATGTGTGTGATAGAGAGAGACAGCTCCTCTGCCAATGTACCTTCTGTGTCCTTTCTGTATGTGTGTGTGTGTGTGTGTGTGTGTGTGTGTGTTTAACAGTGCAGTCATGCTGCAGTATATCAGTGTAGCCTCTCTAATCTCTGGGTCCGGCGTTACCACTGCTGCTCCTGGACAGCTTCGCTCCACACCACTGTCCAACCAGTGCAGAGTTTTTTATGTTGTGTTGATACCTAGTATATAAAAAAGTAATTCATGTGTTCAGGATTATGTGTAGGTACATTCTTCAAGTCTGCACTGTGTCATTGCTGTTGGGCCATCCCATGTCTGTGATTCAGAGTGGTATTAAGGCTTTTTTCATGTTCCTGTAACCGTCTATGAATCTTTCACTGTTAAGATTCATGAAGTATTATAAGCTGCACTAAAAATATAGTTAAACAGTGTTTCAGTATTGTAGTATTAATGATTTTATAAGTGAAGGTCACTCTTGACCCTAAGTGACCTGTCCGGCTCCAGCTCTGCTGGACTCAAGGCTAAAAAAAAAGTTTTGGCATCAGAGCGTCTGGGCCTTTTTTTAAAGACTGGACAGTTCAGTTGTCACATGCCTGCCCTGAACTAATCAAGCCACTGACCTTAAATTGGTGTCTCTTATTCAGAGAGTTGCAAACTTTCAGATGTGGTGTCTGGAAATAAGAGTTTAAGAAACATTTTTGGGTTTGGAGAAAATAATTGTTTACTGTCTATTCAGCGGCATCTAGTTACAGTGTACAGCACAGATTATTAAAGTATAAATTACAATATGATAATTGAACTAAATCAACAATTACAATGCTGCATATATACAGATATATGAAAGAGATGTACAGGAAAAGTTAAACATAACAACAGTAGACCGCACTGTGATGAACAAGAATTTAAAGTTTAAATGATGAAATATTAAAGTAGAAATATAAAGATAAAATTGGCACAGGAACACCTGAGACTTTTTTTAAGACTTCACAATTCAGTTGTCACATGCCAGAACTAATATATCCACATACCTGATAATGTGTTGTATATTATTCAGTGAGTGTCAAATCTTTGGTATCAGGTTAAAAAAAGGTTGCAAGCAAGTATGTAGAATATAGTTGTAAGTGTAGTTACATCAACAGTTAGAATTACATCATGTACAGTAGGCTGTATGAAAAACTATGGCGATATATGCATTTGAGCATGAACACAGTGAACCAAATAAGCAAACTGTAAAATATGTAGGATACTAAATGTCAAACTGTCTAATTATAAAAACAGAAAAACCAAGATGTATTTGAGATACCTACAGAAAAAATCTGACAGGAGTATATGAACTATATTCAGTGTATTCAATAAAATGTTCAATAAAAACAGAAGAACCGACATCATATCAGAGGTGGGCGGTGTTGACCGGACCGTATCCGATTGGTCATAAAAACCAATATCAGCTCAGTCTCATGGTCTCCTCCCACTAACAGGCATAAAAAGTGTCCAGATTCTCTGTCTTATTTCCCATCAGCCTCTCCTCTTCACCCTCTCCCTTTCCTCATATTTACTGAAAGTCGACTCCCCCCCTCCCTCTCCTCCTCCCTTACTGACACACACTCTTATATCTGTACTTCCTGTCCTGGCACACACACACACACACACACACACACACACACACACACACACACAGACACCCTCTCTGACATTCACACATTTTAAAAACTCTCCCACCTGCAAAGACACCACTCTCTCTAATTATCTGTCTCTCTTTTTGACAATTACACACATGCGCACACACGGGCACCCACACACGGCTGTGTGTGTCTTTGCTCGATGGTTTTCCAATGAGGCGTTTCTGTAGGCGGGTGTTGGAGCGACTGGTGTTTCTCTCTAAAAATCTCAACGTGAGTAAATGCAGGAGACCGAGGAAGAAGCTCAGAAGCGGGAAAACCAAACCATCGGTGAGTGACAAGACAGAACAGCTTTACTTTATTGTGACTCAAGTATTTATACATGCTCTTCACAGTGAGTCAGTGTTGTACAGCTGAGTTGTAAATCAAAGAAAAAGAAGCGTGAAATGTGCGTTTCTCTAAAATACTCGTACTTGCATTAGTGTAGTGTGGTGAAATACTTTTACTGACACAAGTAGTCAAATCAACATTACAATGACGGGCCCTGTATGGCCCTGTACAGGCTAAAGGGGCAGATGGAACCAGGTTGGGGTTTCAGTTCAGAGGATGTGCACTGCGACCTCTCTCCCATAAAATGAAACATACTGCATGTGCTGAAACACCCTGGAGAAGCTAATGAAATCAGCACTGATGTGTTTTCTGCAGCAGTCAGACTAACGGAGGACACTGAGCTGTTTGCCACTTTAACCTGCTCACAGTCACTTTCTCTTCTCTGACTATCTGACTCTCTCATTCTCCCTATCTCTCATGCCTAAAATAGCCCGAGTCACTCCATTCAGCACCACAACTCGATCTACCTCTGTGTGTGTATGTGTGTGTGTTATATTCTGTGAGTCTTGTTTACTGACACACTGAATAAACTTGTCATGGCTGTGAGTTCACTATTTACAATGATTGGCCTCCTCTACAGTCTCTATACTGACTAGATTTTTTATTTGTTTACTTTAAATCCATTTTTAGTGATTTCTGAAAGTTTTCAGCTTTTCTATAATTCCTAATTAGACCAGCATTGCTTTCATACCATATATTTCATGATATTTATTACAGCCATCACACTATATTATAATGATTTTGCAGCAGGATTAGGTTTGGTCTTCTACTCTGGAGCTATATAGTCTGGTCTATTCATAGAGGGATTTCAAGTAATATAACCTGTCTTGTAGCGGCTGTGTTGGAGGTACACAGTGGGTGTAAACAGCAGATTGGATTCCTAAACACATATTTTCTTCATGCTACCTGCAAGATAACTGATATTTCACAATATGTAAAGATGGTTCATTTTGCATCTTAGCAGCGGTGCACAATAAACTGTATCCATTATCTTATTAGTATGAGGCAATAATTGTTTGAAGTAGGACAAATGATCTGTGCTTAACTCCTTTAATGACGGCAAACATTTGCAACTGCACAAAGCATCACAGCTGCAGTGTAAGAGGTGAACTGCAGGCGTGGAAATGATACATGATGGTACTGCTGTGAAATAGGTGTCTGCTTTAGAGACCTCAGGTTTTTGTCTTTGCTGTGTGCTAACTATCTAATTCTACCACCTTTATTAATCTGTGACCTCCGGTAGCAAATATCTACCAAAGATCTGTGATCCTGTTTTCTTTTCAAAGTAAAAGCACAAATAGTAGAATGTTTGGATTTGTCACATATGAAAGCAATACTTGTGTTTTTTTGTATTGGACTTTGGTGTTGGTATTAAACTTTCATGCTAATCCAGCAGTGCATTTAGGTCTTTTAAGAATTTCAGTTTAATGCAGGATGCTACCGAAGATGTGCAAAACAGTAGTCAGGTTTCCATTAAAGTTTTGTGTAAAATAAAAATATATTTTTTAGAAAAGTCGACAAAATACAGTTTCCATCGAGTGATGTTATGCAAATAAAGCTGGGTTTTGTTCCAATTAAACGTGATGATGGATTTCCAGCAGTCTGCCTCTCGGGTGGAACTGGCTCCCTGAGTGATGATACAGCAGGCGCCATAACTTGAACGCGTAAAAAGTGTTTCCATTGCGAATTTGCGGAATATTGCTTTGTCAGATGTTTTTTTAGAAAATCACATTTGCACTACTAATTTTTAAGTCTGCAATTTCGCATTAAGCAGGTCAATGGAAACGCACCTACTGTTTGTTTTGCCCGTAATCAGTATGTATAACACAGCTAGTTGGTAGAAGATTAACACAGATTGTTGGTCTCTAATATTAATGTTACTTTGGTGCTATTTTTCCCCAAGACAGGCAACTAAAGAGAGTTTCTTGTGTCACAGTAACCTGCATTTGAAAGTGACACATGACTTTTACTGGATAAACCTACACATCTCCCAGTTTTTACCTATTTTCTCATAGTTGCTGCAGTGATCCTCCGTGATGGTGCCAGCCACCGCACACTTCATCAAGCTCTCCACCATGCCACACAACAGTGTGTGTGTGTGTGTGTGTGTGTTTGTGCTGCATTTATAAAGGATATTTTGTTTTTAGGGAATTAGGAGTATTTTATGGTTCAAATGAGAAAACCACTCGGAATGATTTGATTATACAAAGTGTCTTTTCATCTCTGCCAGCAGTCCTTTAGTGTAACAAATGATCATGTTTCTGACCATGTGAAACAGAAACATTACAGCCCTTGTGTGGCCACAATTAGCCTACTTTAAATGATTTGTGGACTAGTAAAACCCCTACCGTGTTTGCAGGGTTTTAGGGTTTAGATGTGTGTGTTTGTGTGTGTGTGTGTATGTGTTGTGTGTGTGTGGTTTTTTTTTTTTTTTTTGCGTGTGTGTGTGTGTGTGTCTAATCCAAGCATTAGAGAGTGTGTCCCTGCTCAATCTGTCTGCATGCAACTAGAGATTGTTTCACATGATCTGGGACAGGTGTATAGAATACTGTGGATTAGTGTACAGTATATATCTTATGTGTGCGTGTTTGTGTGGTGGGTGTGTGTGCATCCTGGAGTATGGACGGTGTGCAATGTAATGTGTGTGTGAGAGAAAGAAACATTGAGATTAAAAGTGTATCTGTATCTGTGTGTGTGTGTGTGTGTGTGTTCCTATCCCAGATTACCCTAAATTTATCTTTCAACTGCCGACTGACTATCTGACATGACATCACCAGTGACATTGCCAATGACATCACTGGCGATAACACAGGATGTCCTCTTTCTGATTACTATTTTAATCTTTTGGCAGCAGAATTTGGAGGATTTGATAACAAAATAATTTCATGGGGGATCGTTACTCCCCGGCTGATACTTCAGAATCATATATTGCTTTTCCAAATATGTTAATAATGGGAAACTGGTAAAAGACCGAAGCCATACAGTGATGAATATGGCAATATTATATATGTACTTTGTATTATTACATAGCTAACCAAAGAGTTCAATAAATGTGATATATATATATATATAAATATCAGTGAGAATTTTTGATTTTATTAAATTTAGATTCAGTTAAACCTTTGTCCTGAGCCAAGAGGGAATTGTATGTGTGTCTGTATTTATACAAGCAGTTATTGATAGGTAATTAAAGCTGTAATCAATCAGTGTGTTCTTTAGTCAGATGGATGGCTGTATCTTGTTACAAGCTGCTGTTATCAGTAGTCTGCCTCTCTTCCCCAGTTCTCAATGGCCTTCTTATCACATTACACATGTTAACACATGTTGTATCTTGATGTCTTGAAAGCTTTAACATTTAATTGGATTAAGTTCCCATCTGCAGCTCAGGTTATGATGTTGTCATTCAGGTCGAGTAGCCTAAAACCTTGATTGGATTTAAGTGCATTTGCACTATTTGTAAATGTATCCAGATGCTTCTTCAGCTGTGTGCTGTGTGATTTATTTGTTCCACTCTTTGTTTTTTCACCTGGATTTTTCCACTTTAATCTGAATGTGTGATCAGCCAGGTTGCCTCTTATTGCTGAGACAGGAACAGGGCTGAATCATTTATCAGTTAACCAGTAGTTAGCTTAGTTAATTAGTCATCAGTTATGTCTGATGAGAGAGAAATATTTAACTGAGAAATACTTAATCCATGGTGGGGTAAATGGTAAGACATTTAATGACATTTAACCTTTTTGTTTCTATGTTTACAGGTGATCCTGACAGTTTACCTCAATGACACCCAGCAGATGCTAACTGAGGTCCCGGTTACTCCGGCAACCAGAGTGGTTGATGTGGTTGAATACTGCAAAGAGGCCGGCGAGGGGGAATGTCACTTGGCTGAAGTGTGGAACGGGCATGGTGAGTCCATCTGTCGATCCATCAGTGATGAATAAAAAATACTGACTGATACTGAACGAGTTGTGAACACAACTTATCAATTTCATTAAAGCCATAAAATTGATATGGTGAATGTATTAGCAATCAGTTGCTATTTTACACATCAAGCAGAAAAATAATAATAATCACTACAAGCAACCCCTTTCATATTGTTTATAATAATTTGAACCGTTGTCAATATAAAAATGTTGATTAACACATCAACATAAACAAGTCAGAGATCATAAAAGCCAAGAGAACTCAGGAATATTAAACAAGGTAAAGAAAAAATAACACCAGCAAGAGGCCAGTATAAAAAGTGCCCATTTATGCAGATGATGCACTAATTAAATCAATACATTTATGATCAGAATTCAACTTATTGAAGCAGCTTTCTGTGTGACTTGAGCACATCTGAAGCATCAACAAAGCCAACATCCAACAGACTGATATGGGATCATCAGAAAATTTACACTGATTAACTGAAACAAAAAGGAGGCAGAAAATTTTGTGATTCTGTTAAAATATTTCCACATATCCCTCCTTTGTAGTCTGTTGACAATAGAGTGTTGCAGGGATGACGCATTTTGTAGGCCAACCCAGAAGTTAGCATCACCCTATTTCCCTCCACAAAAAGTCACTGGGTTTTTGGATTATTGCAGAAAAGCACGGTAATCTTCACAAGTGAACACCACTTTTATGATTTTTGAAGGCTGAATACAATCACCAGAAGTGATTGTCCCTGACAACCTCTGTATACTCATTAAGCCATTTGTTAGCAATTGTTTTTCATAAGACACGTAAAAGTTTAATAATATCATGACTTGGACATTTACTGACATATTTTATGTCATAGAATAAAAAGTGGAAATGTTTTGAGCTTTTGTCTTCTAATCAAAATCCCACTACAAAAACATTGACATTGGGATGAGGGACTCATTCCTGCAGCAGACTTATTGATGTGAAATACAAGCCCACCAAAACTCATATTCATATTCTTTTCCTTCATATCATTTTCTTTTCTTTGTAGCCAGAATTGTATCTATATCACCAGTGTCTAGTACTCATATGATTAACATTGACAGGCTGTCGTTTGAGCATTAGAGTATTTACATGATTATAATCTGGTATTATATGGCAGTATAATCACAGTGTGACTCTGGCCTAGATCGTTTATTTTGGAGCTAATTATAAACAAAGGCAGACCTATATCACTGCTTTCAGCCTGTGAAATCAGTAAGAGTGCTAAGTGCCTCCTATATACTGGATGTCATTGTAAAACTTGAATAGACCAGTCCATCACACGCACACATGGAGAGCTGCTGTGTCCATTAAGGCATGGCCTACATTCATTCAATCATAGCTGTTGTGATCCACATTACAACACAGTGTGTTTGTGTGGCAGTGTGGTGTGACTGAGCGGTCAGACAGGCTATAAATGGCTCTTATACTGTACTGTTTCTTAGAGAGTGACACTGTAAAGCAACACATAATAAATGGTGGCATGAATTGTGTTGTGTCAAAGCTTTGCTGTGTGACGCGAGGCCATGCCCCAGGGCCACAAGTGGCCTCACAGCTGGTGTGTGTGTGAGGCCGCAAAGCCATTGTCTAAGTGTGTGTATTATTAGCCTGGATGGATGGATGTATTTTGCTGTGAGAATATTGTTAGTGGGTTTTGAAAATGCTTTTTTGGGTTATTGGTTAAAAAGAATTAATTATACAAATACATATTTTCACACTGGGAGCCATTTCAGACCATTACAGACACCTTATAAGATTTAGATGAGGTTGTTGTTTGGGGTTAGTTTTAGTTAAATTAAAGGCCAATTATTTGAGTCATTGCAGGTTTTCAACCTTGTTTTTCATTTTTTGGGCAGGACAAATTTGAACTTTTCAAGTGAGCTTTAAAGGAGCTATTTGTACGTTTTGCTATTGCTACATAGCTAGCATTAGCATTAACAGCTGTTTACTGATCAGTCTAGAAGAAAAGTTGCAAGCTCAGCATCAAACTTCATTCCTTTACGCACGAGAGCAGGTCTCCATAGGTAGAAAGCTACACCAATGTTAACTTTTGTCTTTAGTTAGCACACTAAACAGCTAGCGTGGGCCATTCTCCTCACTGTCCTCCAATCTGCCCTGAAGACGTAGCGCTGCACAGAGGGTGTATTATAATTTCACCTCTGGTAAGCAAGCAACAATCACCACCACCCACTCCAAGCAAGAAACCACGTTCGGCGGCAGAGATGTTTACACAAAGTGAAATGTTGAAACTCAAGGCTGCATGATTTTTATGGCTGCACCATACAATTAAATGGAAATATTTTATATGCCTTGAGCATCATTTTATACACATATCCCCAAAAGATAGTCTGACATATTTGGTATCATTGGAAACTTTCTGCTAGAATTCAAAATGAAAAAAAGTTCTGTGGCTTTGGACAATGTTTGGCTGCACAAAATGAGTTTGTAATGGCTGACCCATCAGCAGGACAGCGGGAATAATATGGATAAATGACAATGAGGCAGGATCTGCAATAGATTGTCTCACATTTTCTCATCTGTCTCTCCTCAGAGCGAGTTCTCCCCCAGGAGCTGTTATTGTTGGACCTCCTTCAGCAGTGGGGAGCCCGGAGGCCTGAGGTCAGCTTCTACCTCAGACACTGCCCCTCCTGGGCACAAGGTACAGCAAAACAAACACATATACATTACAGGAGTCTAATTGCTGTCTGGCAGGAAAAACTTTCAAACACATTTCATATCTTTTCAGTATTGAGGAACATTCACTCACATGGAGAAAAAACACAAACACAGAGACAGTGGTGTGTGTGTGAGGTTTAGAGGTGAGGTCAGGGGCTCGGCCAGTAATTAGCCAGATAAGATGATTAGTTACATAACATGGATGGTGCAAACCTGAAGGAGAGGGAGACAGAGACAAGGACAGAAAGATGTTTGTCTGCTGCAGAAAAGTCATTTCTGGGAAAATATCAGTTTGAATTGCTCAGTGCACTAATGAATACATTTGTGAAATCAGTTCTCAGCTGAATCAGTATTAAACATTAATGCCAAACCTATCCAGGCATGCTAAATGGATTTCTTTTCTCTAAACTTGAACTTGTCCAGTAAAAAGGATGTGAATGAATGATTGTGTAATATTTATATGTGTTAGCACTCGTACAAGCGTACAACTGCGGGGCTGCTGCTGTATGCTGCTGTGCTGTCACACTGGTGTGTTCTTGTGTCTGTGTCTGCTCCCCGCAGGGAGAAGACAACCTCACCACCTGCTGGTGTATTCCCTTTTTACTCCCCATTCATGAAAAGCACAATTCTCATTCATTAAAATTTCATCATTATCATATGCGTGCGAACAGTGAAGTGGATTCTGAATAATAAGTTAAACCTAACACTTATTAGTCAGGTTTTTTTCAACTTGGGATAAAGTCATGAAGCCCACTGAGGCTTTTTCTCATGTGCCTGTTTTGATTCTTTATTAGTATTAACATATAAACCTTTATTAATACTATGTTTATACTACGTTCCTTTCAAGTATTCTGTCAACAATGAACAGGATTTAGCCCAGCCTGTTGTGCCTGCAGCTTTGTAACAGGTTCAGGAGCAGCAGGGTAAGATCAAGGATGCTAATACTACAAATGGAGAGTGGTTTTTGTGTGTCTCTGTGTGTAGAACTGCTCTGTCTAGGAAGCAGCTATGGGCAAAACCTTTTGGAGGAACCTAATTCAAACTCGGTTCTATCGTTTCATTCTATTCTTCCCTCACTTACATACTGCTTGATATACAGTAATATGTGTTCCCGCATCCCTAACAAATCCACTTCAACGTCTGCCCTTTGAACAAAGTATTTACAACTGGTAAGACAAAAGATTCAAGGGAAATCAGGGAAGCTAGTGATACAACAATACAAAGGGCCAAAGCAAAGGTTCAAAAATCTTACAACCCCGGTAAGGTCAAAGACACATGTTGCAAGACCCAAAGAGGGAAATCAAAGTCAGAACAGATTTACATTCTGCAAGGAAGGGGCTCTTTCAGGTGCGTACCCAGTCTGAAAGGGAAAAGTTAAAAACCAAAATTGAAACCCTGTGTGCAGTCCTTGATCTGCTCCAGGCTGAAAAAACACAAGAAACTCCCAGCATGACAGACCTGAGGGAAGGAATAGCTTCTCTCAAGCTGAAGCTGCGTAAGGCCTAAAACAAGTTGGAAGAAGAGCCCTAAAACCAACCCAAAAATCATCAGGGATCTTCAAACCCGGGTTAATGGCTTTGTGAAGCAGATCCAGACTGTGACTGTGGAATATGCAATCTATATGGGTCTCAGTTGCAGGCTGGAGGAAACCCATAATCAGCTACAACAGCAGACAGAGAAAACCATACCACACATCCATGGATCTCCATGTGGACATACAGAACATACAGGTCAAGGTAACGGAGAAGGACCTCAAGCCTGAACTGAGCAACACAGAGAGTGAACCAAGCTGCCTGCAGAGCCAGGACAAAGGGGTTCTTCATTTCAATATGGAGGATCTGAAATCAGACCACCATTTTGACAATGAAGAACTTATTGAGGAAAAAAGAAGAGGAGAGATTGGTTTGCCTCAAGATGGATGGTATAGAGAAAATCACAGACACCGCAGGCAGTCAGATTTGGGAAGAGAAACAGGGCGAAGAGCCAGAGAATGGAGATTGCCAAGATCCACCAGCTGAGGAGCGGCTAGAAGCCCAACATCAAGAGTAAAAAAAAAAAAAAAAAAGTCCTGCAAACCAAGGAGCAAGAGTGGACAAAGGGGTTTGATCATATGAAGTTCACAGAAATGAGCAAGAGGAGGAGGAACTAGTTTGTCAGGATTTTCGTATGTCACTCTGGACAACATGCAGAACAGTAGGGGGATTGTGTATGGGCTCCAGTTAGGCTCAATAATAATCCTTTCACACATGCAATGCAGCCTTGAATGTATCTAGACATTACTTGGAGGTGCTGTATGTGAAAAACACAATTGTCCAAGTCAGTTGGACCAGAAGCAGGTCAGGCCAGGGTAAATCAGACTTAACCCTGTCAGCTCCCTAGCAAGATCAAAAGAGCAGCAGTTCATTTGACCGTCTGCTGTGGACAGAAGAGCCTGTTTTCCCCTTTGTCTCCCTGTTTTCCAGCACCAATATGTAACCCAGATGTGGGTTTGATGAGAAAAATCATCCTTACAACATACATGCAGATTGATGAGCTGCTGGCTTGTTGATGCCTCCCTGCAGCAGCCAAACTGTCTCCTCTGTTTGCTGCCAACTTGTCTTTGGCTCCTCACCTAATATCATAAAACAGCTTCTTAAACAGGCCAATTACTCTGCGAGGATCAGAGCAACACATTACCCTAATGTATTACCTCCTCCTGTGCCGAGTTTGCATCTCTCCTACAAGGACATCACTTTCCTCTCAGAAGCTTACCCTGCTTCTCTACATCATCAAGTCATCAGACATGTACAACTAATGATAGCGTCTTTCTCTCCATCTCCATATGTGACTCTTGATTATTAACATACTATTTTGACTTACTGAGAGTCAATTGAATTTTAGTCCTGCGTTGATCGTGAGATACGCTTTTATCTGCTCCAGTGAATGTAAAGTACTGCTGTAAGTGCTCTATTGACTGGAGGTGAAACCTGGAGCTGCCCGGGATTAGCCCAGATTGAACCTGTCTGGTCTTAGTAGCATTAAAAGGAACAATGCTATTAATAGATTACGCACTCAGAGAAAGATAGAGCTACATTTAGATGAGAGAAAAGCAGGAATCCCAGCTTTTAATTTTTACTATTACTTATAATCTACTATTTCAGCGACATTTCTGTCTCACACAATAAAAAGCAAATAAATGCATTTTCTATCACGTGTTTTTGATGCTATAAAGAAACCAGGCAACACCTTGTCCTCTGTATTTCAGGGCTGTTAAATCAGGTCGGTTGCCAGCAACATCCTCTACATCCTTAGTAGTAGGAATAAGAAAGAGGACAGTGCTAACAAGGACACGTGATAACTTTCTCTTTTAGCACCAGAATATATTGTAGAATACTGAAACTAGAGCATGATTGATAAAAATATCAAAATATATACAGTATATGTAATAAATTAGAAGTTTTGATGGAATCATGCCATTATGATTTATTTGCCGTGTAATGGACAGGAAAGCAAATTTTTACACCCTAAGGCCGATGTGGCCTGTCCATTTATCTTTGTGATAAAGCACACACATGGTTGAATGGTTAATTAAAGCCAAAGCCCTTTCTCTCTCTCTCTCTCTCTCTCTCTCTCTCTCTCTCTCTCTCTCTCTCTCTCTCTCTCTTATTTATTATTTCAGTATCTCTGCTCAAATCACTCAGATTTCTTTTTCTTGTTCATTTATATGCAGGAAGTCAGCAGCCTCTGGAGCAGAGCTGGACCTCGGAAGAGAGCGCTAATGACAGGGTAGGTGCACACATACACACACACACACACACACACAAACACACACACACACACACACACACACACACACACACACACACACACACACTGGAGCTGGGCTGGACTGAAGGTGCAGGACATGCTGTGTTATGCATCCCCAATTAGCTCAACCTCAACACCAGGACCTATTGTGCATGAAGGATCTTTTGGACTGTAAGACATAAAGATATTGTTGAGAGCTTCAGTTTGTCTCTAGCACCTACACTATACTTTTGTGGTCTAAGTTACTGCAGATTCCATTCATCTGTAGTAAATACAGTTTGTACTGAATACTGTATACAGTTACAGTAAATATTGTACACACTGTACAATACAAATGAAAATGTGCATAAAAACACGAGAGACACATTGATCCATCCCTTTGTTTTAAACCTTGAATGTGTTAACTTGGTGAACCTAATATCCTAACTACACAAGCCCTTTAAAGCTTGACATAATGTAGGCTTATTTCTAAGCTGCTGGTTGTGATATTTAGCAAACTTCGAAGGCAAAAGTAATACAAGTTCAGAGACTGCTCAGCAAAGAGCCAGTAAAATTAAACTCATGTTTATTTAATTATATTTTCTTTGTGAATGCAAATTAAACACTAAGACTGTTTACATATGTGTGTAAGTGAGTGTGAGTTTTCACGAACGTAAAGTTCAGTGCATTCAGTGTTTGTCTGTCTGTGTGTGTGTGTGTGTTTAGTCTAGGGGATCATCCCACGGATTAGTGACAGTGATGATTATAGTTTTCTACCAGCGAGACCCATGTGAACACACACACACACTCACACACACACACACACACACACGCACACACACACACACACACACGTAGTGCATACTATATAATTATTGTATATATATTTACAGAGAGACAAGCAGACAAAATGAGAATTAACCTTTTGTCAACAGCATGACTAATTACTGTTAGCTAACCGTTTTATTTTGCTAGCTTACTTTATCCTGTTATCTTTGCCACAAAAATATGCGTCATAAAGTAAAAAGAGCAGCTGACCTCATGCAAGCAGCTTTTTATTTGTCTCTAACTGCTATTTTCAACCACGTTAGCCATTGTATTTAACACAGGCTAGACGTTGGCTTTGTACATGTTGGTTAGGCCACAGTTAGCCAGTCACCAACCGTGTTTGAATATGTGTATCTATGTTGGTCAGTCTTCTGGTTAGTCAGCCAGTGTGCATGTGCGTGTGTGCGTGTGTGTGTGCATGTGTTGGTCAGTCAGTGAAGGTAGGATTAGCTTGGTCCCATGACATAACCGGGCTAAGAGGATTGTTAGCTAGCCAAACAGCTCCTCCTCCTCCTCCCTCTTGTCCTCTTCTTCTCACCTCACTCACTCCTTCACAGTCGTCTTGAAGTCTCTGTCTTTCTTTTGTCCTCTACCTTCTACATTTTGTTGAAAGCAACAGCAAAGAGTTCGAGGAGCGTAGGGGGTAAGTTTCTTTTTCTTTTAAGTTGGGGTACGTGTTTGTGCATCCATGCTGGTGTGAGGGTACTGGTGTGTAGAGCTCAACAAAGTGTGTGTGTTTGCTTTACACTTTCTGCCCACCTTACACTTTTTTGCCGTCTGCACACATCAGCCCATCATACATAATAGAACAATTGAATTGAATTGAATGTAAAGGTGACTTTGAAATGTAAGTGAGTGTGTGTGTTCTTTACTTTCGTGTCTCCTTAAACTTCTGAAATATATTCACACACACACACACACACACACTGGCTGATGGCTTGACAAACAGATTGTCTCTGTGTTAGATTGGGACTTTTGGCCATGTGTGAATGTGTCACACTAAATGAGAGCACAGTGAGTTTTTACGTCAGTGTGATTTTACATCTTGTAAAAACTGGACACTATGTGCAGGCAGGGTGTGGCTTTTGACCATGTGTGTTTGGGCTTGACATTGTTATTTTGTGAGTGTGTGTATGTGTCTGTGTATGTGTGTCGGCCTCATTTAGGGATGTGGATGCATGACTCCAAGTCAGGGTGTGACTCCTGGCTCTATATAATCACACCCAAAAGCTCTCACTTACTTACTCACTCACTCGCGCAAACACACACCAGATGCTGTTTCTTCCCACATGTAAAGATGACAGTGTCGACAGATGTCTGTGTATATATGAAAGAGAGAACGAGATTTATTACTTAAGTATACAGCTGTTTTAGATTATTTAATCATCACTCATATTATTAGTTTCATTACTCATTACAGTAATTAATCTCTTACTGAATGAATAAGTTAATTTAAATCTGGAAAAAATCAGGATATGACAGTCTTCCCTTCTTTGTTTATTTCAGTCTTTAACTCAAAAAAGTAACAGGGATAATTTCACTTTTTAGTAGCTTGGCTAGCACCTGAACCCAAGAGGTGGCAATGTTGCTCATTTGGTCGGTAAGTCCACTATTTTGGTTCAGAGACAAATGATAAATAGCCATGACATGTTATACAGATATTCATAGTCCCTAGAGAATGAATCCTAATTATTTTAGTTGATAATGGTTTCATCAACAGCACTTTTAGGTAAAAATTAAAATTTGCTCAATCAATGAGCGATTCAAATCGTAAAAGTGGGCCAGTAAATTTCCAAAGAAGGAAACCTGTTTGCTCAGAGTGATTATTTAGCTATTAGCAACTAGTGATCTGCCACTGATCTGAATTGTAATAATGTTTATCTGTGGTAAACTACCAGAAGTTATATGCTTATGTGACTGATGGGGGCGGCTCCTGAACTCTAAATTTGTGCTGCAATTTAATTTGTTCATACATGCTAACGGTTTTTTATGCTAACATTACCATGTGTGAAGCAGCCTTCTATGCTAGCCTGTGCTGCCTGTGTGGCGCTCTACACAAGAGGATCCTTCTGCAGCCTGCAATACTTACAGTTACACCCAAGTTGGACGCCTCCTGCTCCTCTTTGAAAGGGGCTTAAGAATGGCTCACCTGTGCTAATGATGCTAGCCATGCTAACTAGCTGTTTAAAAACACACACTAACCGAAGCGTCTCACATGGAGGCTTTGCCACTGAGCACCAACCCACGAATGAGGTGGGACAGATACATTTTTTTGCCTACATTTAAAAAATCTGCATATATGAGCTAGCTTTGTGGTAAAAAGTACACTAGGTGAGGTTAGCATGACTATTGATCCATTACGAAATTTCTTTTACTTCCTTTCTTCTATACTTGATTTATCCAAAGAAGAAAACTTCTAATTGTGAAAAATAAATAGGTGGGGCGGTGGTCGTTTGAAGCGAATATGTGTTCTGTAATATTATGGAAGAATTTGACAAAGCAACATGTCAACTACAAATTAAAGAAATATATTCCTGCTAGATAAATATCACTGCACAACTCTGGTGTTTTGCAGTGTTCTTCCTCCCAGCTCAACACAGCCTCCTACAAACTTCCCCTCTAACCTCACAACGACCACGGGGACTGTCACACACTTTGAGTTAACACAAGTGATGATGTCTGTTGATCCATCCGTGTGTAACTCTACCCCATCCAGATGTGTGTGAGGGCACTGCTGAGGGATATATTAAGAAGTCAGGTGTGTCTGTGTGTGTTTGTGTGCTCTTGACCAAACACACATGTCAGGGGTTGTGTTGATGTAGATTAAGATGAATATTTTCAGCGTACGTCATCACTAGCAATGCTTCGGGAAGTTATACAATAGTTCTGGTTCAGGGATGTTGGCAGACTTGAATTGCTAGATGTGACCTGGTGATGGTTTAATAAAGGTAATGCTACTATGAATAAGTTTTAAAGGTTCAATTCACACTTTATTTATATTTTTGTGATGACATCTGGCAGTTATTTTGCGGCGTCAGGTGAGTTTTCCCTAAATCCAGCTGCTCGTCTTGTTTTTATTTCTGAATTGTGGTTTAGGTGTTCACCCTTTTGCTCATCAAGCTGCCTGTGGTGGGGTTCAAAGATGTGACCTCTCAGTTAGAGGATGGTCTCTGAAACAAGCGGGCCACCCTGCTGTGTGAATGTTAGTTGCTGGAGTGGTTCTGATAACAGAGTTTTCCCTCTGGTCTGGCTGGGGCTGCAGGAATGTCTGAAGGCTGTTATTGTAGATCAGGAGGAATATTTTTACTGGAGGCGTACAGCAGATGGGAAGGGGATGGGTTTCATTGCTACAGGGACCCATGATCAGAACAACCTGTGCGCCTGTGTGCCTAGTATGTGTGTGCTTAACTCTGAGAACATAGGCACTGGGAAACATAATACTCACACACCGAGCAGGTCTAATATTCCCATGTGCTTCAGATTATAGCTGTGATCTGAACATATGTAAAACTGCCACGACGACCAGTGAACAGCAGCAACATGAAGATACATTCTGTAGTTTAGAATTTCAAATAAATTGTCTTCAATAACTGATCATCACTTTATACTTGAATTTATTGACACCAGAAATACAGACTTCATCCTGAGTAAACCCTCAGTGAAACAGTTCCCACACTCTGCTGTACTGTATCTGTACATTGAGATACACAGGAAACTGCATGAAGAGAGTCTTCTGTGTGTCATGGTCTGTTCATGGTGATAGCATTGAGGATTTGCAACTGACAAGTCCGCAGGCAGTTCCACCAGGGGTGCCACATTTGATTGACAGCAAATAGTCCAATCAAAGCCTCGAACCTGCTGCGAACCTGCCGCGTCTTCTGCAGCACTGCCAGCTAAAAACCAAATAATCAAACAAAGACTAGAGAACTGTCACATTTCATGGAAAACTATGTATATTCAAAATCCAGACAAAATTTTTTATGAAGCAAATTACAGGGCAAACTATGCATCCTGGCCAGTAAGAGAAAAGGTTTCAGGTATTGTTTTTTTTTTCCATAAACCATAAACCATACCAAACAGAACAAAAACCAAATCCCAAATACTGTTTCTAAAAGGTTGTGAGTGGCGATGGTGGCTGTCTAATGACATGTCAGTAGAGATGTCTTTTTTACATAATACATTATTGACATCGTTAGCCTGCAATCAACAATCAGGCTGGTTCCAAAACTGCTCTGCACAATATCATTCTTATGGACTCTTATGTCCTGCTAAAGTTATCGTACATTTAAGGGTTGTTTGAATAACTGATTGTATGACTTATATAATTATCACAACACTGGTCATCTGTTTTATTAGCAGGCTACATACTGAAGTTTAGGCAAACCCCAAATCACGATTGCTATTTTGAAAAAGTATCTCCACTCAGGCTCTTGGATAACAGAAGATTTCTTCACATATATGAGCAGATGGAAGCTTCTATAAGGCTTTTTGACTTGATATGACTTTAGATCCGAATACAAAAACAAAGTGGTAATGAACTGAAATGACATTTGGTTTTGGCAGTCATCGATCATCTATTGCATGCCTCTAGTGCCCTGTGTTAACTAGCTTATTGCAAGCAGCCCAGAAGCATTTTTACCCACCCACTCAAATGAAAACAATTCAAATGGGGTGAATATTACCCAGTGTGGCACTAAACTCTACCAATACCACACAATGTTGCACACTGTCTGTATTGCTCCTCTAATGAGAGGAAATTGAATTTGAGCTGAAATCAGTTTAGCTAAGGAAATGTTTTTGTTTAGTTGGTTGAAATGGTTCAAGTCCAGATTTTTTGCCATTAGATGAGTTATCAGAGACATTACATTTATGTTTGCTCTGAAACCAAAAAGTTACTTTCCATTAATATGGCTGAAGTGAATGAAGAGGCTTTCTGAACAGGACTGCAACAAATCTAGACATTGTAGTATTACAACGTGCAAATCATACTTCATCACACACATATCAACATGAAGCCACTGATATGAAGGGAACAATCATGATTTTAATGTGCTTTCATCATTTAGTTCAATGTTGGACATAATCGTTACCATTTCCCCCAAATTTGAAGGTTTTTCTCTTTGAAGAGCTGCTGACTTTCCCAAAAATGATTTTAAAGACAGTTTTAATAGTTTTGATGAATTTTAATGTCCTGCCTTCTGAAAGAGTCCAATTCTGCAGGAAACTTGAGCAGTTCCAACATATCAGTTTCAGCCTTTAACAGCTACTGAATGTTAATGAAAATGTCATCCAATTTCAATACAACTAAGTTATATTTAATTATAAAAACATAATGAATCACTGTTGAATAGTCCTGCCACACACAGCCCACTCACACCCACAGATGCCTGAACGCCGAACAACAGCATGGGCAAAAATTCCAGTCTGCTTGCATTACTGGATGTGTGTGTGTGTGTGTGTGTGTGTGTGTGTGTGTGTGTGTGTGTGTGTGGGAGGGGGGGGGTATGTGTGTGTGTGTATCTTTTACTGAGTGGGACAGATGTGTGTCTGTTTCACAGAGTGAAAGAGAAAATGCGTGATGCAGCAGTTAGGTCACATGTCACTGTGTGTGTGTGTGTGTGTGTGTGTGTGTGTTGCAGAGAGCGAGACAGAGAAAGAGAGAAGAGGAAAATATGACGCAGCAGGAGTCAGCTGTTACTCTTTGTGTGTGTGTGTGTGTGTGTGCGCACATACATGTCATGTGCATGCGCGTGCAGCATCTGGCGGGAATGTGTGCCACGAGATCGTTGCGCACGCTTGCCCCGGCCGCTAATCTGCCGACATCAACATTATCATCATCATCTTCGTCATCTTCCTCATAACACACATCTGGAGCTGGAGGCAGAGGCTTGATTGAGAGCTCGTGCCCCATCAGGCTGTGGTGCAGTGATTTCCCTTCTGAGAGAAAGCGGGAGAAAGAAAGAGGGAGGTGTGAGAAGGGGGAGAGAGAGAGAGAGAGAAGGGGAAGTCGCTGCAGCAAAAAGCCAGCTGCAGAGGAATGACAAGGACTGAGAGAAAGAGGGATGAAGGAATGCAGATGAAGAAATTATGAAGAAAGATGTTGAAAGGTGGAGAGAAAGAAGGGGTGAAGGGAGGTGATGGATAAAAGGATGGAGGGAAAGACAGAAACAGACAATATGAGGTGTCAGAGGGGACAGGAGGAGGTATAGAAGATATAGTAAAGATGGAAGGATAAAGGAAAGGAGGGAGGTACTGTTTATAAAAAGGGAGGGAGCGAATGACTATCCCTCCATCTTTTTGTACATGTTCATAGGTTTACATGTTTGTAGTAATTGAATGCAGTGTCACATTAGTGGGCTTTCCACTCCGTTCACACGTCATATGAGAACACACCAATAACTGAGAGTCTGTATGAGAGAGCGAGAGAGATAGAAAGAGGGGGAGGGAGGGAGGGAGGGAGCATGGGCCGAGCGAGAGAGAGGCAGAGAGAGCGAGGGGGGGAGAGTGTCGTAAATCACAGCACATCACCAGGCAGACGAGAGGGAAAGTTGTGATAAGGATCGCTCTCGTTTCCCCTCTTTTAAGCTTTTCTCCCTCAAGCCTCTGGCAACATTTTTCCATCTGAAAGCATTAAGGTCCAGTGTGTCTCTGAGCGGCTGTGAGGATGGAGTGGAATGAGGTGGATTTGGTGCAGGAATTTACTGTTGAAGGACAATGCAGCAAAATTAAAGTCCGCTCCTGCAGGATCACATGGGACAGCCTGCAGGTAAATACAGCACAGCGGGGGGCTGATAGAAACTGCATGTTAAATGTCAGCTGGGGGCTCAGAGCAGCGCAGTCTGCACGGTGTTTGTGCAGCGTCTTAACAGCATGAGCAGCGGAATACATGACACCGCTGTTAAGTGTCAGACGAATTGTTAACTTTTCAGCTGCTGTAAGATGCATGTCATCATTAGAGAGGTAGAAACTGCAGTAAGCAAAAATATTAACTTCACTGACAGAAATACAATATATTTTGAAAGACTGACACTCTTTAGTCCAACCAATTTGACAATCTGCAGATAGTGTCACCTGCTGTTTGCTTTAGGAAAATGTACAAATTTCAGCTTTTTAGGTTTTTATTATACACTACTACTACTGTAAAAGTAGTTTTTGAAACCTTAAAGTATCAATGATTTGAAACGGATTGTAGTTTGAAGCTCAGACACAGTGGAAGGTTCTAGAAAATTCAATTTACTCACCTTTTTTAATTAATCTTCACGTGATGGACATAATGCACATTAATATGTAATTTAGTCATCAGTGGCACCAGAATTCTTCTTGCAAGGACTAGTTAGGGGCTTAATTAGACATGGACATACAGCTTTTATCTTATATTGTTTATTTATTTAGCAATTATCATACAGTAGCCCTCCTAAAACAGTTTTAATATTTCAAAGTAACTCACATTAACAATAAAAAGTATATACAGTTTTATTTTGATTTAATTCATTTAAACAAAAAATATAGAAGGAATAGGAGATAGACCCCTGCAGAGGGCAGGCAGATTCAGAAATATAGGACAGTCTACTTTGGAAAACTTGGAAATCTAACTGAAAAATTCAGGCAGAATAAAAAAAAAAAAAGCAAATAACACAATAGGAAATGCATAGAAATTTAACATTTTCAGTGAAACAATATTCCAACCAGCTGTGAATGAAGCTACTTACTAGCTGTGTTGAGTTTTTGTGACGGTACTTCTTCCAGGCTGAGCGCTGGACTACTTCCTGTAACCTCCTGCCAACCATTCATCTAACATCGCTAACAGCACTGCCAGGCGTGAGTAACACCGCAGCTACTATAGCCCGTCATCGGTGTGACGGCAAACCGGATAAAAGTATACTAAAAGCAGCTACAATCAATGTTTTATAATAACAATTTTCATTTGTGATAACAATGTGACAGTGTGTGAAAGGGGTAGTGATGTAGTGATGAACCTACAGACAATAATCCCCTCAGCTTTACAGAGCTTTACAGTGAGTTTCAGCTCATTGTTTTGGTTTTCTGACCCACAACTTTACTGGTCTGGTTCACTCTCTCATTGTGTTGTTTTTTTGCAGCTGATTTCAGCAAAGTTCAGTGAGAGTGAATGTTGGCCTCGGATTCATCATGTAGCCAGAAGCGCCAAATGAATGATTAATGTTGCCTATGTTGCTCCATAACTGCTGGATGTGTAAATTAGCATGTGTTTGTTAACAAGTTTGCCAAATCGATATGCCACTGTTGTGTTCACATCTTGCGTGACGTGAGCTACATGAATTCATCCAGGTGATTCCAGTGCTTCGAAGGTTGTTCGTGTAAAATCAGTCAAACATCTAGCAGACTCATGATGGGGCTGCATGGGGCTAATCCTTGCTGGGCGGTACCCTTCTCTAGCCCCACCCTATTGCCATAGTGAACTGGACTGCATTACATTAAGAGGTGTTTCTCCTCCCTATTCACATAGATGAGGGTCGCAGAATATTACAAACACCTCTGAATATGATGTGGTCCAGTACAACAGTGCAACTAACTCTGAACTCAGTGCTAAAACATATTTCAATACCTCTATGACAGTGTCAATGGACACTGAGCGCTGTAAGCATTATAACAGTAGTAGAGTTTGTGGCAATACAGCTGTATTGGAATGAATTAGGTGTACGTAATAAAGTGAACACTGAGCGTAGGTTTTATGTGAATAAAAAATACATAATATAGTCTAAAAAATATGAATTAACATAGATACAGTTTTCTGTATAGAGAACAATAAAAGTTGTCATTGCCTAATATGGGGGTTGCTTCTGGAGTTCAGGTCTATTACCCCTCCATCACTGTTTGCAATACTTCAACATGATAACAGTGATGTTCTAATTATACCAGCACTGGTCTTCTTTCAGTTGACAGCACTGAAGTGCATTAGCAGGAGTTCAGTTCATATCTGCAGATTCTTCATAATGCACATCAACTTCTGCAGAATCCTATAGGTCAGCAGTTAGCTAATGATATGAGGCACCACTGACTGGAAAAAAACAGTGTAATATGCATAATGTCATCGTCTAAAACTTGATGTAGTCTGCATAATGTTGGAATACTGTGTCTGCATAATGTCAGTGAGAATTTCTATAGGTTAGCCTGAAGGCAGTGATGCTGTCTATGGCACAGCGTGGCTATCAGTGTCATTAATCATTGATACTGATATGTAGCTTTGTGCTAATGCTGCCAGAGTCAGAGATCCTACTCCCTGAGCTGTTAAATGGCCGGTGGGTTTAATTTGCTTTACTGATTCCTACTGTGTTTTTCATCAGCTCCTCCCTGAGTCATGGCACTGAAGTCTCCACTGAGATGTGTGAGGATTTACTTTGAACAAAACTGACTGGGGCCTCGGCGCCCTCGACTCTAAACGCTTTGAAACAATTTCTCTCTTATTGCCAGGAGAGATTAAGTTCGATTGAAATCTGTGTCCTTATTCTTGAATCACAGGCCCCTTAAATCACACTAATTACAGTCTGATGTATCTGCTTCCATGTTCAACCACTATTTCAGGCAGCTGAAGTAACTAATGAAGTTTAAATACATCAAGACTTTACCTACAGTACAGAATAAGTCTGTGAGGTATTTCAAGTGATTTGGATATTAGTTCTGGATAAAGATATTAATTTTTGGATTTTGTAAATCTTTATTTGCCCTATTATGAAGCAATGCAGAGCTGGATGGTGTTGAAGCTGGCTTAGTGTTATTAATGCTGTTGCACTCATGCAGTCACAGGTTTAGATAGTAGCTAGAACATGCAGTATTTCCCATTGGATAACATTTGAAAACTTTCGCATTGTCTAGCCTCGCTGTATACTGGAAACAAACGTAACGGACCAGGTGCTGTTTGTGTGTGTGTGTGTGTGTGTGTGTATCCATGAGTGAACATGCACAATAGCAGGATGTGGCTGGGCTGAAACCTTCCGCTGTTGTCTGCTAAAGGCATTCCCCCCTCCCCTATTACCACACCGTCAACGCCCCGAAAATACACACACACACACACACACACACACACACACACAGACAAACATTTCATTCTGCTATCATTGCTATCATAGAAATGTTTGTTCTGTGCAACATCTACAAGCACAGCCACGATAACACACTCCTCTGATAGTAAGCTACAGGACAAATGATGAGTGTGATTTGATTTTTTCTAGCTGATGTTGATGTCTGTGTCACGGCACTGAAATGACCAGGGCAGATAGGATTCCTCAAACCAATACTATAATTCTGTCAGTCTGCCAAGGCCACCAGCTGCTGGCCCAATAACGTTTCTGCAGCACACTGAAGGTGCTCTATGACCTAACATGTGAGATGATATGTGTGTGCAGCTGTGTGTCATCTTGTCTGTAACCGTCCTTTGCTCAGTTATGTGTAATGGAGAGACACAAAGGGGAAACATAGGCTTTTTCTATGGAGATTTATTAATATATGCAGCTTTTGTATGTGTTCTTGTGTGTGTGTGTGTGTGTGTGTGTGTGTGTGTGTGTGTGTGTGTGTGTGTGTGTGTGTGTGTGTAGGTTCCCCGTGTGGAGCTGACCCTCTCTGAGCTCCAGGAAATGGCCACAAGACAACAGCAACAAATAGAGGCTCAGCAACAGATGTTGGTCGCCAAGGTAACTTGAATGGATTACCTGTCAGTGAGTGTAAGGTTAGCTACAGTAGAGTCGGCCACGAGGCCACAGGGGCTAAGGCCTCAGAGGAGTGTGTGTGTGTGTGTGTGTGTGTGTGTGTGTGTGTGTGTGTGTGTGTGTGTGTGTGTGTGAGGATCATGGCTCATACATCGTCCTCTGTGACATGACATGTGGTCCTGTTCAGGGTTTAAGGACTGGCAGGAAAGAACAGCTCCATACAATGCAGTAGACAACCATTCACCTAAAGGTTTTGTGTGTGAGAGAGACACACACAGATCATGGTCACTTGTCCCCAATTCCCACATTAGGAAGTGACATTTGAGTTGACAGGAAGTGAGGTCATCACAGGCCCCACAGCTGCTGGGAAGTTGAAGCAGATTTGTTCTCCAGGAAAGAGTCAGAGGAGCGAGCCAAGAAGAAAGAAAAAGAGGCAGATTCTTTTAATTTGTTAAAGTCTCTCCATTCATTTGATAAAGTGTCCACTCAGGATAGAATAAATAAGAACGTTTTCAACAGGGAACTGGAATAATTTCAACCTCCAACTTTGATTTGGCCAATTTTGTTTTTTCAAGGCCAACTGTGGCAACTTTATGCTGATGTTCAGCATTTTTTGAAACGCAGCAATTTCCCTAGTAAAATGACAGTTTCCTTCCAGTGTCTAAGTACTGAAGTATTTTCCTCTCCGGGTGGAAAAGTCCCCCAGCTGATATGTGGAGGCAGTTTCCATGCTTCAACATTAGTATGATACAACATGAGTTGAGGATTTCCGTGATAAAAGAAAAAAAAATCCAAAACACAGCTACTGCCGCCTTCGACATGCACGTTTACTCCGGCGTCGTCTGTGTAATGAAACAAACTACTGTTATGTAATGTGTTATTTGTGTGTGTGTGTGTGTGTTGTGTGTGTGTATGTGGGTCCAGTGAATGATGGGAGGCTTCTTGCCAACATTCCATTTCCCTCTTCCTCTGTGTGTGTGTGTTAGAGAGACACACAGGTCAGCTGTACTACGTGCCAGCACGACACATAGAGAGAGGTGTAAACTGCCTCAGTCAGCATCACACATGACAGGCCTTGTTTTTCAATCTCTCTCTCTCTCTCTCTTTCTCTCTCTCGCTCTTCCTTCTCTGCAGGACAAATGCGTAAACATAAATGAAAATCAATAGCCATATGATTACCAAAATTATGCCTTAATAAGGGCTCACTGAAGAAATAGGCGATGGTGCTTTTCAAGCATTATACTTTTCAGCGTTTACACTCCCCTCATTAGTAATTTTAAAGCCACTCCACAGCCACATAGATGTTTTCAGTTACTGGCTAATCAGGTGGGTGGAGCTTTGATGGGAATTGCATGATGTCACCAAACTCTGTGAACAAATAACAGTGAGTGTGATAAAGGTGGCAACTGTCCCGACATAACAAGGGCAGCGAATTAACAGGAGAGCGAGGGAGCTGTCAATCAACCACAGTCTGTACACGCCCTGAGAAGAGGCACCATGAGTGAAACCACCTGTGTGGGTTTAAGTAATTAAAACCAACATATAGCATTTATATTGTCAATCAATTGACGATCGGTTAGGAATTCCACTACCAATGTAATAACAGGATGTGCCCCATGCAACTGTTAAATTCTATTAAAAATATGATCTTTTTTGACAGCACCTTTATCAGTCAGTATTAACACGATTCTGAGTGACAGTCTGATGAATGTGAAACTGTTGAAACACAATAAACCTAAGTGTGTGTAAGATTTCAGAGGACAAACTGACAGCGGTGGGCTGGGAGCTTTGATTAATGACTCAAAACACTGCAAAAACTACTTTCTTTTTCTTTTTTTCACCAATAGTGTGACAGACGAAAAGCATACAGTATGTTCTCTTCCCTACTTTTCAATCACTCATAGTTAGAAGTTGAGAAAACTGGGTCTTGGGACCTTCAAGTGAGAGGCAATATTTGCCATAGAGGAAGAGAGGAGTGGAAGGAGTAGAGGTGTTTGATGATGAAAGAAATGTTTACAGCAGTTAGTCTAGGTAGCTGGTATTATAACTGTGCCATTGCAAGGTCTGTGCAACTGAAAACACTGGAAATTTTTTTTAAAACGCCTCAAAATTCATCATGTCTTCATCTTCTTCCCCTGTAGGAGCAGAGGCTGAGGTATCTTCAGCAGGGAGGCAGATCTAACCAGGGACAGACACAGGTTAGCTCCATGTATCTGTCTTCTGTCAGTCTTAAACACTCACAAGCCCACATGTACATTGAAAGTGTCACTGTAATCATTCCTGCTGTCTATACTAGCTACAAAGTGCCATTAAAAACTACTGTTTCAATTCAAGTTATGGCAACTCTGCTATTTATACTTACTTTCGATATCTCAAAAGCTAAAGCTTGGATGAAAATGCAAATGTTATTTAGCTTGTGTTGTTTGCGTTCTCCTCTCCTTTTTAGTCGGAAGCTGAGAAGCTGCAGCGGTTGAAGGAGCGAGTGGAGACTCAGGAAGCAAAGCTGAAGAAGATCCGCGCCATGAGAGGACAAGTGGACTACAGTAAACTGATCAACGGAAACCTCTGTAAGCCTAAACCCACTGAACTCAATGCAGAGATGACAACTATGGATTTACAGGCACTGGCAGTTTATGACCACATATTAAAAAAGACTATGTACCATGAATTTAATCTGCTGAAATAGTCTCGCTGCTACAGCATGATGGAAGCCTGTGCAAAACAGTACAACACTGTATATATATTTTTAAACTGTTCACCTGATGTGCAAAAACATTCCGCTTAAAGTCAAGGACTAATATACAAAGATCAAATATGTTTTATGTTTCCATACTCAAAATCATAGAGACACACTCAAATAGGCTGACATCATAAATAAAGACAATAGCATTGTTCTCATTTCACTGTGAATATGTTTAATTTCTCTCCTGGCATCTGTCTCCAGCTGCAGAGATCGACCATGTGAGCAGCCTGTTCCAGGAGAAGCAGGCGGAGCTGCAGTCTGCAGTGGTCAGAGTGGACCAGGTAATGTGGAGTGAGAGTTCATTATAACAGAGATTCAAGATCAAGCAAATGTCTACCAAAAGGGTGAGTTGTTGTTAAGTCATTTTAAAAACTGTTTTTACTAGCTGACTCAACAGTTGGAGGATTTGAGGAGAGGGCGCCTTCAGTTGCACTCTGTTGCACCAGCTCAGGGGGCACCCACTGGGCCACATGGTGTTTCTACTGGCCAGAAAGGATCGCCCCTGTCTGGCCCTGCAGCCCTGGAGCTGAGGAAACTCTACCAGGAGCTGCAGGTAAATTATACTTAATGCTTCAGTTCTTTTGGTGTGAAATACACTAGTTTCAACAAATGGATCATGTAAGATCAGGTGTGTTTCTGCTGCGTGTGTTTCAGGCTCGTAACCGCCATAACCTGGAGCAGAGCAGTAAGTTGGCCCAGAACAAGGAGCTGCTGAACAAAAGGAACGCCCAGGTGACGGTGATGGATCAGCGCATCGGAGACCTGAGAGAACGACTGCATAAGAAGAGAGCAGAGGTAAAAAACTTATCATGAATTTTTATTCATGTCCAGCCAGCGAATTGGAAATGCTTTTAATTTCTCCTGGCAGCTTAAAATTCACATCGCAGTTACATTCTTTGTCTGTTCTCCTCTAGTTAAGCCGTATGAATGGAGGAGGTCTGTCCTCCCCTCAAACCTCCTCCCACCCTGGTGGTGGAGTTTTGGGACGAGTGGCGGCTGTCTGCCCCTACATCCAGGTTCCAGCTGAGGGGAGACAGGAGGCTGGGTACCTCCTGCCAGCTGACCCACCACCCAAACCCACTCCGCTCAGCCACAGCCGCTCCCTCTCAGGTAGGTCCAAAATAGTTTGCCATCTTTTTTCTTTCACTTTTTCTAGCTGCATTGTCTTACATCTCTGTCGGGGCTCTAACTTGCTGTCCTTCTATTTCCTTTTCCTGTCTGTCGGCTCCTTTTTTTCCTTTCCCTTTATCTGTTGTTGTTGATGTTCTCTTAAATGTTGATGTGTTGATGTTACTGGTAATTCTTTGATTATTGTTGTGTCACTTTTTGATGTTGTGGTGGTGGTTGTTGTTGTGACTGTGGCTGTAACTATTTTGTGACATCATTTCGGTGTCATCACTGTGATGTTTGTGTTGTGCATGTCAATGTTGTTTCGGTGGTTGTTACTGTGGTGGTGGGTGTGGCCATGTGACAGAGGAGGACAGGAGTGGCGTCAGGAACCCTCCCAGCCAATGGAAAGTGTCAGATTTAGACATCGTGCTGTCAGAGCCCACTGAGACGTGGGAGGGACCTCGGTCCCCTCAAGGGGGCGACAGTAACAACAGTGAGTCCCTCGAAGGTGCTAGAGAAACTTACTCACCGCTAGCTCCACTGGTGATAGATTAGCAGCACCTGATCCCTCACTCTACCATGCACACCTGCAGGTGTAGCGGGCCTGTTCACAGTAGATTTCTACATGATTTGTGATGTTTTAATGAGACGATATTTTCTTAGTTGGAGTCTTAGGCTGAAAAATCGAAGGCTGCATTCAAACCATACATGTTGTGGATTGTCTGTGTCCTACTATACAGACCAGATGGTGAGGAGAGAGAACATAATTGAATCAGCTACAGAAAATGACCTCAGAGTGAAAGGGTCATGTACATAAGGACACAGACATGACATCTGATATCCAGCAGCTGCTCAGGGGCAGGAAGGCCAGCATAAGAAAATAAAGTAAGGGCAAACCACAGTCTGGACTTAGACTCATATTCAATCATTCCCTCACATCCTCGTGCCTGGTGAGAGAAGGCGAAGTACAGCAAAACGTTCATCATCTTCAGCAGCAGCTGCAAAGTTTAGAATAATATGCCTTTCCATTATCTGGAACATTCACTAATTAAGATGTTATATCTTGTTTAAAAACAAATAATAGCTTTAAAAGTGCTGATTGGAGGCATTTGTTACCTTCAGACAGAGCCAGACTAGCTGTTTCCCCGGTTTCCAGTCTTTTTGTTAAGCTAAACTAACTGGCAGGTGGTTGTAACGTCATATTTATCACAGAGACATGGGCGTGGTATTGATCTTATGATCTACTATTGGCAAGAAAGCTAAGTGTATTTCCCAAAACTATTCCTTTGACATGGCACATTAAATTTAGATTAAATTAAATTAAATCTAGTCACTAATCACATTCAGACACTTGCATTCAGACACTTGCATTGCTTATATATATCATGACACCCAGGATGGAATTAGCAGAATATTCCTACTCAGTTTAACTTGTGTGTGTATAAGTGAAGTGTCTTGAACCAGCAATGTTACAAATCCCATTGTGCTCTTGAATGCCAAAGCAAATGTCACAGCTCTATTTATTATCCCTGCTTATGTAATGTGGAAAAACAGATTGTTGTAAATCATGTCAACAGTCGACTGAGCAGGCAGGCACAGCAGATGAATGAAAGGAAGTCTGAGGTACACTAACTTGTAGCTATATTCAGTATGTATAATGTTTGTGTGTGTGAGAGATTTTAGATTAGGGGGGTATGGGGTCATGACAGCTGTCAGAGAGATTAAAGCTCTCTTACAAATGTTAGTACTGTATGAATGTTAATTCAGTACAAAGATAGCAGTCTACAGTGTTCTTAGAGCAAAGAAAAATCACAGCAACAATTAGATGCATTTCTACTGGGATTAAACTAGAGGAAAATAATACATGTGTTCATTGAAATTCCTTATGTTCAAGAGGAATGGCTTCATATTCTACTGACTAATATATGCAAGAAAGTAGTGACACGATCCGCATGCCAAGATCTTCAAAAAACAAATGCTCTCTGTTTGAATGTCCCATGAGGAGCCTTGGTTAATGATAAATAAGAAAAGCTTAAAAAAACCTGATGCTTTTAGAGGAAAATGCTTACACAGAACTTGTCCTTTTATTAAAAAGCAGATCTGGCCCACTCAGTGCAGTCTACATCTGATATGATTGGTGGTTGCAACTTGACTGATTACAGTACATAATATTAAATGTGTTATGGATTAGTCTCTAAATATTTATTAACTTCGTAAGAATAGTTTGTGAAATACACTTATTCTCTTTCTTGCCAAGAGTTACATGAAAGTATTGATACCACTCTTTATGCTAAATGCTAAGCTACAGCTAGAGGCTGATTAGCTTAGCTTAGCACCAAGACCGGAAAGCGGGTTACAACTACCTTGGCTCTGTCCATACAATATCAATAACAATATCCACTTAAGTTACCAGCACCCCTAAAGCTAATAAATTAATAGTTATATAATATTAGTTATATGTCATTTATTTAATCTGTTCAAAAACGAAAGTGTAAAAACAACCATTTGTGGGAGCTGGGGTTTTTCTTGGGTTGCCGCAGTGACTTCCTGGAGTCAGGTGGTTTTTATTAGTACTCTTTAGAGGTGCTGACAGAAGGATTTTGCTGCAATACCTTTGGACATATTCTGGCTAGCTCTTTTCAGTCTTTATGCTGAGCTAAGCTAACCAGCTGCTGACTAGCTTTATTTTTACAGATATGAGAGCTACCAATCACGTCATCAAACTCTAACCATATATTTCTCATAATATTGAACTACCGTAACTAAATGTATTGAGACATATTGATCAGATTCCACTCATTATAGAGTATACATTCAGTATACATGTTTTATTGTTTGTCATTCTTAATACGTGTTTTCACGTGTTATTTGAACTAAATGATACTTTGATTCTCTAAACTACAGTGAATATTGCTCAAATTATCATTATACTTCATATCAATTAGATGTTACCTAAAGAAGTTTGATAGGCTTCTTAAAACCCTTAACCTCAACCTGAGTCCCCCTTTGTCTTTTGCACCGGGACGTACTGTGATGGTGCCACAGTGCTGTACACCGTACTGTCTTTCCTCTTCAGCACTGAGTGACTGCATCCAATCTGGGCTCTCAGGCAGATGGCCAAGTTTCCACCTCACACAGAGCTGACTGTTTGTTTCCTGTCGTGACTGTTTTCTTCCGGAGGTCAGCAGGTTACAACAGCAGTCAACAGGTTGCACAACACAGCTTACTGTACTGACTGCAGGACACCCAAGTTCAGTTGTTAATCAGTGTTAGTCTGGTATGTGCCAGAACTGTGACATGGCTGTACCACTGAGAGGTGGGCCAAACGTTTTACACTGATACTTTGGCAAAAACACCAGCCAACTATGTATGACATGAGGTGGAAGTTTAGTATCCCATGAAGGTTTAAATAATACTTTAGAGGCTTTTTCAATTATCTCTAGCCAGGCCAGAGGTGCTGAGGACAGCATTGTTGTTCTGCCTGGCAGTTGATGAATATCTTTTGTAATAACTTTGGTGATTTTCATGACTTTTCTAGTGCCGCCATTGAGTCAAATTTTGTAATGTCCAATACTCAGGTTTATTACCAACTACCTGCTAAAGACTTCTGACATTTAATTTATCTTCAACTGTGCTTTGTTTAATGCTAATTAGTAAACATTAGCATGTTAATACTATGATGTACAAAGAAACCTGCTAAACATCACCATGTTAACATTGTCTTTGCATCATGTTAGCATGCTGATGTTAGCTTTTTGCTGAAAAAAACCCTGTGCCTGTGAAAACAGATACAGACATTGTTTTGTGAATTTTGTTTTCAGTATATCAGTTCTTCTCATGAAGAGAGACATAATAAGGAAGTTGGCTGCCAAAGGCCTCCGAGCAACAATAAGTGTCAGTATCAGTCTTAAAAAGCCTGCTAGCACCGTGATGTGGTTTGCTGACGTTAATATAGTTCCTTTTCACTAGTCTGTTTATGTGGAAGTGCAACAAGGTGAGTTTGTTAACCTGTTGTGAAATTGTAAAGCATTAAGCTAGGCCACTGACCTCCAGGACTGTCACGAGTTAACAGGCAACATTGGATCCAGATTTAGTGACTGACCGTGACTGTGACCTCAGAGTTGGATTGAACTGTGCCATTTAGTTATGTAACACCACCTCGGTGGAGGCAGATAGAGGCTGGGTTAAACTGCTTCTTTCCACATCCAGCTGATACCTCTGTTTACAGCATTGGCTTCATTTTTGAGAGCTTAGCATTTTAGCACAGTCAGTCAAGTCATTTTTAAATCTCCAAGGCAGCAGCTTTTTGTTGTTTGGGGTTTTGGATTTCACTGTGTTTCAGGGTTTTTCCCATGTTAACCACCACCCAGTGTAATTCTTAAGGTGAACAGCAGCCAAAAGTCAATTATATGAAGCCATTCCTCACTTACTATAAATATTTGCTGTCTTCATTATCAGATACATAACAACACAGCATAACAACAACTACACTACCCATACATTTTTGCAACCAAGCTCATGATCAGAGAGACTTTTGTCCTGTTGCTGTACCATTTACGAGACACTAAACACATGTTTGCTGTGGGGAATACAGTGTAATCACCAATCTGAACATGGAGAGTAGTTGTTAAGCAATTTAGCGCCTGTCTTGTTACATTACAGTTTTGGCTATGTTGAGGTTTGACAATTGAAAGCATTCCTTGTCAGGTCAAATTAAAAATAATTTGATGACTTAGAATCTGTTCCAAATATTACATAATTGTTAAGCTGTCTATGGACTGTGTGGGGCCAAGTAATGGACCATGTAGTTCACTCCAGACCAAAGGTTGTTGGGTACACAGTCTAATCACTGTTTTACTTGAAGTAAACTATATGTATTGATAATAATATGTTTTATTTTAGTCATTTGTTTGCATTTATATTTTATTGTAGCAGTGCAGTGACATGCTCCCCTGTAAAGTAAAAATAATTTAAAATATTCTGGCAACATGTGAGCAACCAGACCTTTTTCAGCCTCTTCACACTATAAGATACTGTATATAATAACATAGTTTGATGTGTTTTCAACATGTGTCCTACTCCCTAACTCCATCTTACCTTTCACCTACTTTAACATACTCAGGAACTTTGTGATTTTCCTTTCTGTTTGTGTCTGTCTTCGTCTCTTCCTCTCCTTAATTGCCTTTCCTGTTGTAACCTTTGTCCTTTTCTCAACACTTTCTCACTCTCTCTCCATTTAGCTAATGAAGCATCATGGCCGAGCATCAGTAAGAGTGTGTCAGACTGGAGGACCAACAGTCCAGAACAGGTACTATTTTCTACACTAAACATGAGAAGGTAATATGAAAATTACCATTACAAGTCATTTTCATAAGTGTCATTTAAATATTCTTCATTTTGCTTAACGCTCCGCTGAGGCAATTTAAGAGCCTCCTCAGCATCCACTTTGAAGGCCAGTGCAATAAATGACTGTGTGAACTTTTCACCTCGAGAAATATCTTGGGAGAGAAATCTCCTTCCAAAATAGTCATGCCGGTTTTGAGTGGAAATGGAGGTTACGCAATCACACTTCAAGAAACTCATTTTTAAATTATGTCTGTCTGTATTTTTATCTTTCCTTCTACCACCAGCGTCCCTCTGGTTACGGTACATACCCGAGTGCCACCCACCAGGCAGCAGGGCATCACTGTGCCACCAGCTCCCTGCCCCGTTCTGCTCCTGGTACACTGGGCTGGCCTCGATCTAGTGCTGCCAACGCCACATCTTCCTCTTCTTCATCGTCATCCTCCTCACAGCAGATACAGCAACGTATCTCTGTCCCTCCTAATTCAAGCCAAGGTCATTGAAGGACAAGAGTTGTTCTTTAATTGATGAGTCACATTGGGTGTTTGACCTATTATAATTGAAATTATTTATTTAAGCAGTAATTTCTAAGAAAATATTAAAAGCCTCTCCATTATACAGAAATTGAATGATGAACTTTGTAAGTCAATTCTTTTTGTTGTTTTAATTGTATAGTTTCCTTTTTCCATTACTGTTGTTAGGATCAGCCACCACCTCCCAGCCCTCTACGCTGTCCCCACAAACAGAGCGAACAGATCCCCCACCGGCAGTGGCCGTACGTCCCTACGTCCCGGACCATCCCTCCAGGCCTCAGTCACCCAGGAAGGGCCCCGCCACAATGAACAGCAGCTCCATCTACAGCATGTACCTCCAGCAGCCTCAGGCCAAAAACTATGGATCTCTCAGCAACAGAACTACTGTGAAAGCAGGTAATTAAACAGAAGATTAAATTAGAGATCAGGGGTTCTATTGTATATTCAGACTAAAGATATTGTATACGTACTGTTGTTACAGTGTCCTCAAGGGAAAACAAATCAATATCTGTCCCTTTCCCTCTCTCTCCGCAGTCTATGGTAAACCCATCCTCCCCACCTCCTCCACCTCTCCGTCCCCTGTCCCTTTCCTCCAGGGAGGAGGAGGAGGAGTAAGAGCAGGAGGAGAGGATGTAACAGATAAAGAAGGAGCAAAAGGAGGAGGAGGAGAAAGCAGTGATGGGCAAATCATCCCTCCACCAAGTGTAGATAACATCCCCCGTCCCCTCAGTCCCACAAAGCTCACCCCAGTTGGTAGGTACCAGAAGATAAATCAGACTCAGCCAGTGTGCTGCCATAAATCTTCTAATTCTTTACTTGTGATAATTTCCTTAGGAAAAAATATTTTTTTCCAGGAGTAATTACTAACTAAATTGCAATAAATAAATAACTGAAGAAGAAATGTTTAGTTGTAAACATTACAGACTTTCCCTTGCCTGTGTCCACAGCCCACTCCCAGCTACGTTACCAGAGTGATGCTGACCTGGAGGTTCTCCGCCGACGCCTCAGCAATGCTCCACGACCGCTGAAGAAACGGAGCTCAATCACTGAACCTGAGGGCCCACAGGGGCCAAACATCCAAAAACTACTGTACCAGAGGTCAGTGCTACATTGCATGCCACCATAGAGACAAACCCATTTTTATGAGACTGAATTTGATGCTGAAAATAATTTCTCTTATTTCTCCTCTGCAGGTTTAACACACTGGCAGGAGGCATGGAGGGAGTCACAGGTAAGACATTGAGATATGACGATATGGTCGGGCCTCAGTTAGCATCAGTTGGTCTATATAGTGTGTATTTCCCATGGATCTTAATGGTACTGCTCAGTTATGCTTAACTTACCTGTTTTACTCTTCCAGGCAACACTTTCTACCAGCCCGACTGCCTTTTGGGTGACATGGACAACATCCACTCAGCCAATGGGAATGTAGAACCTGGTGACAAACACGTCTGTATGGCAGCTGTGGAGGGCGAAGTTCAAAACCTGAACTCGGACTCCCAACGCTTGTCACCTCCTTCTGTTGCCATAGAAACAACCAAAGAGAAGACAGTAACAGTAGAAACTACCAATAATGTGTCCCCGCCGACTCAACCCAGCCTATCCCCTGCGCATGATAGGCCAGAGGACCAGAACAATAACAACCAGAGAGGATCTAGTCCCTCCCACAGCTCTGTAGCCCACACCTCTCCATCACCTCCTGCACCACCTTCGCAGCCTAAGGTAGTTATAGGTATTATTACACCTGATATCAGATAAAAAACTTCCATTGTACATCTCTCCCATCATAACACTTAGGCCCAATAAATTTGACAAACTCCACATCTCACTTGTTTCTCAGTATCTGTTTTGTTGTATTTCCTTTATTTTTTGCTCCTGAAATAAATTACTGAACACCTAAACAAAATATTTTTTCTCTGTAAAAGCCTACTCGGCAGTTCCTGTCCTGCATTGTCAACACTTTCTCTTTCTCCCTGTGTTCTGCAGGTGAAGCGAACCAACCTGAAGAAGCCGTCATCAGAGCGGACCGGCCACGGTCTCCGAGTCAAGTTCAACCCTCTAGCTCTGCTCCTGGATGCATCGTTAGAGGGAGAGTTTGATCTGGTGCAGAGAATAATTTATGAGGTAAAACATAAAATTATGTTGCAGTTAACTGTATTTGTATTATACATCATACATTATACATCAGCATTTTTCATATTTTAACCCTTATTATCTGTCTTCAGGGCTAAAATCTAGTCAAGTTTATTTGTGTAGCTCGGTATTTTAGTGAGTCATATGGTGGGCCTACATCAGCCATAGATCCAAACTCATCTCATGTTCTTCAAGAAGATTAGGAAAACCTACTCACAAAACATCCTACAGATATAATGAAAGACCCAGACAGAGGCAATTCGAAGAGAGGAAAAGACCAATAGGTTGATCAGATAAAATGATCAGTTAAGAGAGTCTCTAGGAATTAAAGAATACAATAATGGGGTAATAACAAAATAAGATTGTAATAGGACACATTCATTAAAACGTCTGCTGGAGAAATATTAGAAAAGAGGAGGGCACACCTCAAATCACTGAATTTGCTAGTGCCAGCCAACAGTAGACATGCTAGCAGATTAGCTTGCCAGCGTTGGTCTGAGTTCAGCTACCTGTCTGAGCAGATCATTGTCCGCATAGAAGTGGAAATTTATGCTGAAGTCACAGAGTGGTAGTATGTACAGAGAGAAAAGTACTGGAACAAGTACAGTACCTTGAGGGACACTATACTTTAGTGTGGAGAGACTAATTGATCTTATAGAGCAAGACAAACTGACTTATATCTTAGGATGGACTTAAACCGTGAGAGAGCTCCATTCTTTACAGTTTTTAAGACAATGACTTAAATATTATGATTAATAATATAGAATAGTCTAAGAAAATCTAAATTAAGGTTACAATTGAACTTGGCTACTACCCTAACCACTACTTTAGATGGGGAATTCTTTCATTGCTGTAGCGTGGTATAAACCTGACAGAAGAGTGTCAATATGTGTTCACAGTGATTTTCTCTGCATTGAACTGGGAAGTCACAGAGAATCTTCAGTTTATTTCACAAAAAAGTATTTCAGATTTCCACTTCTAAAATTCTCAGATTTCATTTGCTTCATGACATTAGTGTTGAAAGGAAAAATAAATTCCCTTATGTAACAAAAGAATATTTTTACATGGCAACAAATACTGTGCACCCACACACAGATTGCCTCAACGGATTTGCCATTAACTGGATGAGTTTGAAGCCTTCGATACCTTCAGGACAATACTAATCAAGTACAATATCTTTGATCCTCAGCAGTACTGTCATGGGAGAGTGGTCTCAATTGTCAGGTGTGCAGATTTATTGTTGAGGACAGACTCACACTGTATCAGTGTGTTACAGCAGCACAGAGCTCCTGTGAACAAAGCCTTACATCTTTAGATGCAAATCAAACTGGCAATCTCTCTGATACTCAAGGAAGCATTCACATGCTTCACATCCAGAACAAGCTCAGTTTTGAAGGTATCACACCCTGAGGCACTAAGACTCAACAACTCAACAATTTCCAAGCTGTTCAAAAAATGTTGCACTATCCTGAGTTCTGCAGTGAAATCAGGCACTTAGTACTTCTATAATGCTCTCCACAAGGGTTACTGAAGGCCGGTATTAATACTGATATTTTGGCATCTCCCCATTGTTGTAGATAGCCAATAATTTGTACCAACATTCAGTATCACAATTTGATTGAATTGTAATATTCTCATGTATATTTTCTCATTATCTGTCTTCAAGGTGGAAAATCCCAGTATGCCTAATGATGAAGGTATAACTCCTCTTCATAATGCAGTCTGCGCTGGACATCACCATATTGTGAAGTTTCTGCTGGACTTCGGAGTGAACGTAAATGCAGCTGACAGTGATGGATGGTCAGTACTATTGAGTAATGTAATAAGTCAGACTAACAACAGAGCATTGGCGTGGCTGCATGACTGGAGGGAGTTTGGGTAATGAACACACTCTGTGACAGCGATGCTGGAGCTCAGCTCAGAGGCAACAATGACAGAGATAATTGCATCTCTAAATTCATTTTTGGCTCAGTTGCCTTAGCAGTATGAAAGGAAGAGATTACCAAGTCCAATGATGCGCCGTATTCAGAAGTTGCTTGATTTAATTACTGATGCAGCTGACTGAATTCATGTTTAGTTAATGTCAGCCTGTTTCACGATGACATAATTTAACTATTAGATTTAAGACGCAAGTGCACTGCTGGAATGTCTTTGTCCTTTCTTTATCAGATGTAAATGACACCTGGCAAGCAGAGGAATGTTTAAAGTCATATTTTGTGTTGTCTCCCCAGGACCCCTCTGCACTGTGCGGCTTCATGTAACAGTGTCCACCTGTGTAAGATGCTGGTGGAGTCCGGGGCGGCCATTTTCGCCACAACGATTAGTGACGTTGAAACAGCAGCAGACAAATGTGAAGAAATGGAGGAGGGCTACACACAGTGTTCTCAGTTTCTCTATGGTAGGTAAATGCCGAGGGACAGACGGCAAACCAACAAATCTAAACTGATTTAGATTTGTTAAATTGGGGGGGGGGGGGGGGCGTTTAAATCTGAAGAAAAAATGAAATTTTTCCTTCAGGAAATTTGAAACAACCATCATTGGACAATTAAACTCCTATGAAAGCAACAAAACTTAATTTGTTTTTGATAACTGAATACTCTGTATCTCTCTCAGGTGTTCAGGAAAAGTTGGGTGTGATGAACAAAGGCTTGGTCTACGCTCTCTGGGACTACACGGCCCAGCAGGCTGATGAACTGTCCTTCAGCGAGGGTGATGCCCTCACTGTGCTTCGTCGACGTGACGAGACTGAGACAGAGTGGTGGTGGGCGCGACTAAATGATCGGGAGGGATACGTACCAAGGAACCTGCTGGGGGTGAGAGAACAAACACCCCAACACACACCTCACTGTAAACGTGTGCACGCATAGAAAAACAGAAAGACACACGTCGGCCGCCTGTCCACCTATATCAGTGTCATGCATTGTTCTTGTATTAACTAGTTAGTGCATTTAAACTAATTTTAGGTCATGGGTTAAAGTAAAAACACAGGAACAGCTTCTTCAGTGCAACTTGGTCCACTTCAGTGACCACCATAAAAGTTAGACAACAGAACTCTGACATTAGAAGTAATACTTAATTTCTTAATGTGATAATATTCTCACTTACACTGCCAGGCTACGCAGTAGATCATTTGCTAACAAATGTCCCGCTTAGCTACTGTAGCTATCAAGCTTTCTGTTCTTGCATGACACATGCTGTTTACAGTGATAACAGTGGTAGATTTATGGAATGGAAAAAGTATTATTTTTAAATAGTCTGTCCACAAAGAAAGCAGGCTAAGCATTTCTAGCTGGCATTAATGTTGCCAGCTGAAATGACAACTCCTGCTCATAGACTTGTTTAGCTATAGTTAGCTAGCTAATCAAGCTATCATTAGCTCCATAAGTTGGATAAAAAGTCTGTGGCTTCTATGGAATCTTTTAAAGTTTCCAGCTAACACAAATAAAAATGAGAATCTTGTAAAAGATTATTAAATATGAACATCATGGCTGATATTGTGCTGAGCAACTGAGGTTAAAGCTACGTTAGTTGGCCTATCCTTACTAAATGATAATCGATGTAGCCAGAAAACATGGACATACAGAAGCAACACAGGTGGTCTGATAACGGATGTGTTGTGCAGGACAGAACTTCTAACATCACCTTCAGCTCAACTTCAACAAAAAGAAAAACACAGTTTTTTTCCCTTTACACTTTTGCTCTTGTGTTTTTAGTTTTGTAAAATCTAAAATAAAGACACCACCCTCCAATCTCTTTAAATGCCAAGTATTCCTGTTATTACAGCCTGATGCTCACCCCCTCATCATGTGGAAGAATTCAAAGCTTAACAGGCCAGCTGTGCCATGCTATGGTTGCTAAACTGTGATTGGACAATCACTGTTAGCGGAGCGATTTAGCATATGGTCAAAAGCTAGCAGCTACAGGCAATGCTGTTAGTGTAGGTCCCATCAAAACACACAAAGACATTTCAAACAGTTTATATAGTTACAGGCTTTTAATCAGTCCCAGAATAAAGGAAATAAAGGAAGTAAAAAGAAGCTCTTACATTTGCATAAACTGAGGTTGACTAGATCTGTCAGCAAAATATGTGCAAAGCTTCTGGGCAGATTTTCAGGTAATTTGGTGGACTAATCAAACTTGGGCCCAGGAATGAATGGACATATTTAGCTGGTGACCTTGATTCGGTATTTCCACCTCTGAATGATTATTATTTTTGAGCCATAGCTTCAACAACAGTTAATACCATATAGCCTTAATCCAAAATGCTGAAAGTATGTTGAATCTATTTAATTGTAATTCTGATGTGTAAGTCTTATTTATTATAGGACAAGTTTTCTGCCTTAGTGCACAGTGCTATTCAAGCCTCAGGGAGAACAGTGTATACACACTGCATGTACAAGTAAAGCTACAGTATATAGCTTTAATAAAACTGTCCATCACAGTGGCCCCTTTACAGCTCCCACCATGCATCTGCAACCACACTGATGCCTCTGTGTAAATAATCGAATGTTGGATCTGTACCTTTACAGTAGGAAGTGCATGTAAGGTTTCAATTTACACTCAACAGGAAGCATCATCAATACCCCCATTCATTCAGTGAATTAAGTGATGTGATTCACCCGAGGAAACAGCGAGTAAACTGGCAGATTTATTCTTACAGCATGGCTTCATGATGTTCAGGCACCTTGAGAACAATGTTAACATGATGTAGTGACCCCGCCCTCTCTCTCTCTCCCTCGCTCTCTCTCTCCAGCTGTATCCAAGGATCAAACCCAGACAACGCTCACTGGCGTAAAGCCCAGATTGGGAGCCACGTGCATGCTCTCAGAGGGCGCATGCATACAGAGAAGAAGAGGATGAAGGCAGATGAATTGGCTGATAAGGAAAGAAAAAAAGATGGAGGTAGTCAGGAGACTGAGAGAGGAAAGAAAGAGACAAAGATGGAGCTCAAAGTTTTGATGAACATTTTTTTCTTGGTTTGTTTGGATGTAACGCTGGAACCACAGAGCCATGTTATGGTAGAATCATAATATATTTTCACTGAGTTGCTGCAGAGTACAAGAAAATTGCCTGAATCTTATTTTGAGCAAAAGAAGCTTGACAACTTCACTAGAGTTCAGCCGCATGATGGACGCTGAATAGAAAAAAAAATCACCAAAAATTCCTTATCTTTTGGATGCAGCTTCAAGATCCACTTAAGTTCACTTAGCTGAAAACATGAGACCATGAGCTTGGAATTATAAGACTTCATCTGAAATTATCCAAATAATCTCGATCTTTGAATGTCACTATTTTTGTATGGTGTTAATAAAAAAAAACAATAAAAAAAACAGTTGGATCTTCATAAAACCAAGCTCATCAACTGCATAGTGAAAAGATGTCCTTTTTCTCTAAGGCAGTGAACGTAGTGTAGTGTCTGAGAACACTTTCACACTGTGTGGTGTGAAGATTTTAAATGCAGTAAATTTACAGGTTTGACCAGGTGAAAGTATGTGTGAGATGTGAAATGTGAAAGTGAGGTAGGATAGAGTAAAGTGAGAGGAGACAACTGATGAATGTGTGTCAAAGAACGTCAGGTTTTGTCAGCACTGTGGCTCCTGATGGAGCAGTTATTAGCAATGCTAGTCAGAATAGATGTTGGAAATGCAGCCGTGAGACTAAATCCAGCAAACATTTCACGCATGGTAGCCGAGAGCCACATCAACCAATGCCAGATATCGACAATAGAATATTATGGCATGGTAAAAAAAAAAAAAAAAGGTTTGAACTGATATCAGAAGAATATTTTGGTTCTGATTTCACAAACTGATATAAGAAGCATCTGTGAACCATTATGGATGTCTCAACCTTTTAGTATTTTGCATTTATCTTGACTCAGCGCTGGTGCATGCTGTCATATCAACATCTGTTCAACTGCAAAATGGTTGCTGATGGTAAAACCAGAGAAAGGAAGGAAAACTGATTGGGTACGGGATGTGTTTTTGAAATACAAATGTAGTTGTAAAACCAAAGTATGTAAAAGAAAATTGGCTTAAAGGTGAGGGACAAGGATAAGAAATTGAATGGACAATAATTTTTATCTATATCGGATTTCCACACAAAACTTAGTCCAGACTAGAGCCTCATTCACACTGGTCCTCATCCTGGTGTAGCACTGGTACCAGGCTCTGCAACTAACAATCAGATAAAGCAGTGTTTCCCATCTGCCAACAGCTCTGTGTAAGGATTCAATATTTGTCAGTCCACTGTTAAATTAACACATAAAGCTCCAGTGTTTATTTTGACAACAATGTCTTAAAAATCAAGTCAATTTTTTTAATTGTAAACCCAGTCTCATCTCATATATATATATAAATATAAATATATATATACACACACACACTTTATCCCTGGGCTAACTGGCTTGGTATTCAAATGGAGCTAAATTAGCTCAGAATGAATGAAGAAGAAAATGTGAAAACAACTTGACTTTTTCTCAAGTGTCATCTCTCCTTTTATTTTATTTTTTTCACATTTACATATTTCAATAGTTGTATTAAATGTATTATTACTCAGATTTTTTTTTGTTTTATTTAAAACAAGATATTGTTTTTCTATTATTATTAATATTATTATTATCATTATTATTATTAGGAAACACTGCTCTAGTTTCTTTCTGTCAGTGCTGGTGCCACTCACTGCTGCCACCCAGTGTACGGGAAGGTTTTGACAAAAAATAAAGTGTCATTTCCTTTAACACATGCTGTGTAAAATATGAAGCAATAAATTGAGTGATGTTTGACGTGAGAATGGCACATTGTTCTGATGAGTGTTTACCATTACTTTGCGTATATGCAACCTAAAACTATACAGCTTATGTACAATAATAATAAAGAAACCATAATCCCTACGGAGAATCAAAGCTATGATTGTGACTGAATTACTCAGAGTTCATATGTTCATATGTGTGGTGATTAGACCTTTGTAAACACACACACACACACACACACACACACACACACACACACACACACACACACACACATTTTCAAGCCTTGGCAATAAACTGCGGACTTTAGAAGGGAATTAGTTCATTCACGTCTTTGCACCGACAGCAGGCTCCTCTCGCAGGTAAGTGTATTTCCATTCAAATTCACCAAATTGCTGCTATGTACAGTTTGTGTAGAACTAAGTATTTCTTCCAGTACAATATGTTGAAACTGGTACAATGTAATTTGAAATACAGATATCTGCCACGTAACCAGACTTAACAAATATTACCAGGGAAAAAACAGCCAAGATCAACAGTGCACACAGATGTCAAGGTTTCTGCTAATTTTGTCCACTCCTCTCTTTTACTTCCTGAGTCAGTACAAAATAATACTTAATGATATTTGATGGAATGAAAACAAAAACTTCATAATGACAGGTCAAAATGTGTATTTGTCTACCTCAGGTTTGTGTTGTTTGAATTGTGTTTCAGAGTGGCCAGCTGCATATGTCTGAAACTGTAATGTGATTTAAAATATGTCTTATAATAATAATAATGAAAATAACAATAATGATTATGTAGTGTTTTCATTGTTAAACATTTAAAGTAAAGTTGAAAATATATATATATTCTGGAGCAGTTGTATAAAGTATACCAATACTATAGAGTAGAAATTCTCTGTATTTGACTCCATAAATCATTAGAATGTATAGTGACAAATATATAGAATGGCCTATTAGAATAAATGAATATTATATTGTTAGATTTTATTATTGTTGAATTAATGTGTGCATCAGTTTAATGTTGCAGTTGGTAAAGGTGGGGCTAATTTTGGTTACTTCACACACTACTAGTTAGCTTTTAAATTTCCCCCCATGATCAATAAAGTCTTATAAAAATGCATCATTATTTACAATCACTGCATTCATACTAGTGGGTTTAAAGGTAAGGAAATCCCGTAGCACGCTTATTTTGAAAGTGGAAACCGGAAGTGGTCGCATTTGGCTTTCCACAGATGGCTAACCGGCTACAGCATGTAGCACAACAAGGAATGTTTTATAAATGTGGTGCTGCATTAAAGCTCCCAGCTTATCACCTGACGGTCTGAGGCTCCTTCAACGAGACATTTAATCCAAACGTAAGTCAGTATTTATTAGACAAATGACGTACAGTGTACCATGGTGATGTGCGTCATTACAGTTGTTTACAGTGGAATATATCACATTTTCTCTACGTCACCTCACGTTTTGTGATCCTGTGTGCTCGCTGCATCACTTTACACTGGTTGTTGTTGTCAAACCAACCTGTAGCAAACTTTTATTGCAGGACAAAGGCTGTTGAGAACACCTCAAGCCAATGAAGACTAAGAAACTAAAAAAGTATATCAAAATATTACTGAAATATACGTTAACGTTTAAAACTTAAAACGCCACTTATGATATTTTCTTACTCATCGGTAATGTATCAGAAACTACAACTTCATCTGCTACTTCATACTGACACATTCCCAGTTAAAGCTGCAGGGTTCATGTCCAGCTCCAGTTGACTTTAAAGTGTTGTTGCTACTGCTAACATTAAAATCTACTACATGTCAGATGAACATGGCAATATTCTGGAAATAATATTATTTTGTGTCCATGTCTATGTGCACATCACTTGCATGGCACATAATAAGACCAGGTAAAACAATGAGGACTTTGATTCAAATTTATAACATGCATTCACAGTTTTTGTCTTGTGAACCACCACAAACAACCTTGCTGTCACAAAATATTCAACATCCTTTGATAGACACATTGACATTAACAGCTTTCTAACTTATTGTTTGCCATTCAGTGACATTATTTGCACCATGGCGGACCATTTCCACCTGAACACACCGCTGCTGGAGAGTGTCAACATGTCCAAACGGGCGGGAACCACCGTGTATTTAAAGATGGAGAATTCACAGCCCTCTGGCTCCTTCAAGATCCGGGGCATTGGACACCTCTGCCAGCAGGTAGGCCTTTTTCCTACAGGTTCGTCATATCAGACAATGACTGATTCATGTGTTAATTAAAGGCCAATATTGATGGACTGTGTTGTAGATTTCAGCTGATTATACAAAGGTTGTTGGGGAAGGAGAGACAGTCATTTGCCCTTTGTCATTTCATTGCTCTGCTTTGCAGCTCGCCAGACAGTCTAAAGGAGTTGTCTGCTCTTCAGGTGACGTCTCTACTGTTACACAGCATGTTGACACATAATGCACAATACAATAAAAGCAATAGGACTAATAGTTTTACTCTAATATAATAACATAGTATGGCCTTTTTCTTAGGTGGTAATGCAGGTATGGCTGCAGCCTATGTAGCCAGAAAAATGGGTGTACCAGCCACCATCATAGTTCCCTCCTCTTCTCCTCAGATGGTCATTCGTAAGCTTCACGATCAGGGTGCTGCAGTCAAGATTATAGGGAAGGTACCGTATAATAACATAAAAGTAATCATATCTAAGTGATCTCTTTGTGGCACAGATGCCAGTTAAGAATCATGTTTTTCATTTTGGAATTATTTTGTTCGTAGGTTTGGGATGATGCCAACGCAGAAGCTCTCAGACTGGCAGAAACTGAAGGACTCACCTACGTCCCTCCATTTGATCACCCGCTGCTATGGTAGGAACATTCATCACAATTAAAGAGTCCAGTTTCTGCAATAAAGTGTAAAACTAAACACTACATTACTTCTGCACTCTCTCCACACACACCACCAGGCAGGGCCACGCCAGTATGATCTCAGAAGTGGCAGCCTCTCTGGGTCCCAGTGTGAAGCCTGGAGCTGTGGTGGTGTCTGTGGGTGGAGGAGGTCTCCTGTGCGGAGTCATCCAGGGCTTGAAGGATGTAGGCTGGACGGATGTACCGATTGTCGCCATGGAGACAGTGGGGGCAGACTGTTTTAACGCTGCGGTTAAGGCAGGGAGGGTGGTCACTTTGGATGACATCACCAGGTTAGAAGTTAAGAGTTCAAATGCTCCGTGCAGTAAAAAGATTAAATACACGCAGTTTAACTTCTCCCTCATCTCTGGCTCCATCTGTCTTCTCACAGTGAGGCTAAATGTCTCGGAGCAAAGACTGTTTGCAAGCAGGCCTTTGAATACAGCCGGTGCAGCGAGCTGACGATCATCTCTGAACTGGTGACTGACCAGCAGGCTCTGCATGCTGTCGAAACATTCCTCGGTTAGTGTGTGTGTTTTTTCAAATGTCTCTAATGACTTGTGAACATGTTATTTAAGGAAAGTTGAAGAAACACTCTTCAGCTTTTTTTCATCTTCATTGCAATATGATTTTTTTTTTTTTTTGTTCATATTGTGCAGCCCTATTCATCACTACCCAAAAGCCTTTACAATGAACCAGGCTTCATGTTGGCTTTGCCTTTGTTTTACTTCAACTCAGTGTGTGTTTGTGTGTGTGTGGGTGTTGTTACTAGATGAGGAGCGTGCGTTGGTGGAGATGGCATGTGGAGCAGCACTCGCAGCTGTCTACAGTGGACTTATACGCAGATTACAGGATGAAGGTGACTACTCTCAAGTCATTGTCTTGCTGAACATTCATAACCGTGCTTCTGTTCTGTATGCACTGAAACGAATCGCATGATTACCTCCTCTTGTCACAGGTGATACTAAAAATTTCCTCTCACCTTGACAATCTTACTGTACAGAGGAACTCCCTTCTGATGAGGGAAAATCTAATGTTGGTGCTCATCTTTGTTGTACCTCTTCCTCTCAGGTCGCCTGCCCGCTCTCCTAGGCCCCCTGCTGGTGATCGTGTGCGGTGGCAGCAGCGTCGACATGCAACAGCTGACCAACCTCAAAAACAAACTACGGACTTAAGCTGCTGAATGTGTGCTAGCAGGTTTGTGTGTATGGGTACATAGCAACTAATGTATTTCTATGCGATCAGGGTTTCAACAGCAGAAAAGTTATTGCAGCAATTCAGAGAATGTTCCCTTGAACACTGCAGTGTCATTTCTAAGTTAGTACTAAGTAAACTGCAATTAAGGTTCACAGAAAACTGAGTCCATTTCTGCCGTTATAAATTATTAGATTACATCTTGATGTGAACATGTTGAACACAAGCTCACTTGGATGTCATTGTTCAGTTACAAGCTTTCCCCACATGGTGGTGTTGTAGTTCACTGTTGAAATACACTGGCCAGCCACAGAGTGTGAGTCAGATACAGAAAGCTGAACAGATATTTTTGTTGACGAGATTTAATTATTATTAACTATTATGTAATTATTATACTTCAGCGCAGCACTGACAGTCTGAGCCACAACAAAACTTCTCTTACATTTCATATTAATTTAAAGACACTACAAATATCTGTGTGTTTGACTCTTTCCTTGATCTTTTTGTAGAAAACACTTGAAACCCTGGACTCTTTTTTCAACGCAGAACACAACAGCCTTTTACTGTAATACTGGTACATGTCATTTTCACCTACACATTAAATTTAGTAGCTCAGTCAAGTTGTGTTACGTGTAGGAAGCTATTACTATGGAAACAGCTCCTCACTGTTCAGCCTGCATCAGTGAAGAGAGTTGAGTTTATCAACCTGTTGATGGGCTTTGCCTTGGTAGCTCTCAGAGTATGGACCAAAATGGACCCCTTCACTCTCGACACACTTTATTACAGATTTAATTTTAAATGGATACATTTTTTGCCCATCCATCTACACCCAACAACCCCAAATGTGAAAACATGTTTTTAGAAATTTTTACACATTTAATAAAAATCAAAAATTGGTATCTCTCAATAACAAAAGTATTCAGACCCTTAATTCAAGACTTTGTAGAAGCCCCTTTGGCAGCAATAACATCTTCAAGTCTTCTTTGCTGAATGTCTACAAGCTCTGCACACCTGAACTAGGGCGGATTCCTGGCAGATCCTCTCAAACTCCATCGGACTGGATGGAAGGCGCATGTAAATCTTCAGGCCACTCCACAGATGCTTTATTGGGTTTAAGTCTGGGGTTTGGCTGCTTCACTTACTGACAGTCAGAGACTTGTCCCCAAAGCTGCTCTAGCTTTGTCCTGGTATGCTTCGGGTCATTGTCGTGCTGAAAGGCGAACTGTCGCCTGAGCCTCAGGTTGCATGCACTCTGGAGCAGATTTTCTTCAAGGACCTCTCTGTATCATCCTTCCCTCAGTTCTGTCCAGTTTGCTTGTCCTTGCCGCCACAATTTCTCCATTCAAGTTTTAGAAACATCTCAAGGATGATTAAAGAAAAGAGGATCCACCTGACCACAATTTGGAGTGACATAGCAAAGTGTCTGAATTCTTTTGTAAATGAGACATTTCAAACAGGAATGAAAATAACTCTATAACCTTGTGGGGGTGAAGCTTGAAGTTCTTTGTGATGATGATGATGCTGATGAAGGCTGACGCTGTAGTGCAGGTTTACAATAGGCGTTTGGTTGCCATACCATGTAATTTACGTATTTGGTACAAGATAATTAATGTAAACACCATCAGAATTATCTTTTGTGGTGACCCGGTGGCTCACCTGGCAGAGTGCGTACCATGGAGGCTTAGTCATAACCGCAGTGGCCTGGGTTCAATGTCATCCCCTCTCTGTCATCCCCTCTCTCTCTCTTCCTGACTTTCCTGTCTCTCTCTCCCTATCGCTATCGGAATAAACGCAAAAAATAACTTAAAAAAGAGAAAACTCTTTTGATTGTACTTGCTGTTTTCAATAGGTTGATAGTGGCTTTTATTGTCACTCAACACATGGACTTCAAGTCAGGCCAGTTGGCAGTATCTTAACTGCAAATAAACTAAACTTAAATTCATTTTTCAGCCTCTGCATCACTTTTTTTATTTTTTGCACCATAGCATACAAAAAACTTTCTCACCAGTCGCTTCCAGTTGTTCTAATGTGTTTTCCCATCACTTTCAAGGTCACTATAAGATCAAAGGTCTCACATAATTCATCATAAAAAATATAAAATCTGCTCAATGCACTGATACCTTGCTCGCTTATGGATCCCAACACACAACTTTTTGACCTCATTGATTTTGTTGGTTCAGTGATTCTGCACTGAAGTGTTTGCCTTGACGAATCACAGCACAGTTGGTATTCAAGTCCAGCTCTTGTAGTATATACAGCGAGTGTAAGAAATATTAAGGAGCTTGAAATCTATCACCCCATATATGGTATAGTCATCATGAATATATTTTCCACAAATTAGTTACACAGCCCTGAGTGTGTTATGTCCTCCGTTTGACATCTACATAGTGCTTGTTGCTAAACATCCTCAAATGCTTAGGGTGAATAAAATTAATCTAAACAAGGTGATAGAAGTCAGTTTTGAAACACCCTTTAATTCTGTTTCTAGTGTGTGGTGAAAAACGCACTGTATAGTTAGACCTGCTCCGCTGAATAACCAATTTTCCCAGCGGCACCATAACAGCAGTAGACTGATGAAGTGGGTAACTCCCAGGAGCACAGGCGGCGTTCACACTACAAGGTCACACACACACATGGACCGGACATGACTGTGTTGTAAATGCTGCTCTCTCTCTCTCATGTCGTTCTGTGACACAACAGCGTCTCAGTCCAGATATGGGAGTCGAAATGGATTCTCCGTCATCTGATCACCTGTATTGATAGGAGGTAGATGTTTACATCATGAGCGATTATCTGTGCTGTTCTTAAATGACTGAACAGTCGTCTAAAGCATTCACCTGTTCAGATGAGTCTCGCTGACCCACAGCTGTGCTCCCTCCTCTGGTGAGTGTGATTTGGGCAGCCTGCAGAGACGGAAGCTAATGGAGGTGCCAGCCATTTCTATGACAACAGGAAGGAGCTGCTTTGATGAGCCCGGCAGAGGGCATTTGAGCAGAGCTGCAGCTAAAAATAGGACAAAGTAAATAAGAATGAATGGGGAAGAGACAGAGGGGGAAACAGTGCACGTCTGTGTTTATGTGTTTGGGGATGCATGTCTAAATGTACATGCATTGTTTACATGCATGTTTTACTATTTACAGCCAAAATGCTATTGCCAGCTTTTTGTACTGAGCCAATTTGTGACCAATTTGGTGTCTGTCCATTGAAATTTTGTATAGCATCTTCAACTTTAGAGAGCTAACATTTTTGGTTATTTGCTCTTTTTCATTTGTAAATTTACTTGATGTGCAGAAGTGGATTTGAATGTGGACTAAACTGCTAGTTAAGTGAGATTTGGCTAATGGTGTAAAGGTGTAAACATAGGTTATCTAAATTTTTAACAGGCCCAGTTAACTTTCATTAAGAAAGTTATGAAGGCATCAGTTGCATTTCAATTAATAGATGATTCTCCTGGCCTACCTATCAGACTGAAATGATTGATATAAAGCAATCTGAGCATAAAATACTGAGAATGAAACAGGGGATATAGAGTTTAAAGATGTCTTAATGGTTGTGTTTATCCAATAATTTATATTTATCCTTTATAAAGAATTTGTTGGATGATCATGATGAAAAGAAAAAGATGCCTCAGTTAATGGGAAAATTGATATGACTGTCTATCATCAACAGTACGATGTTTATAGTTAGTTTTAGAAGTCTTTACTTAACTAAGCTTATCAGTCTCACTGTTTGCAGCATGTCATGTGCACAAATATCAGACATCTTCATGTTGCACTAATAAGGAGAGGAAATTATGGAGGATACAGCCAAAAGCATAATGATTTCCTCTGCCCTCACTGAGCAATGTGCAGCTTTGATCAGCCATGACATCTTTTTATTAGAGTGCTTTCATGTTAGGTAATGCTATTTGAACTTCATCTCGGTTTATATTACAAGTTTTTTTTTTCAGATCTGTGCCTCATGTACATATCAGCCTCTTTCATATCTATCTTTCAGTGCATCACAAAGTAGACAATCCCACTTTAAATGCACAACAGATACTGTAACAAACAGCTCTGTTGGACTGAAAATGAGGTTTCTAAAATTAGAAAGGGAACAGAATGAGGATGCAGAGGTAGTGTGTTACAAATGGCTCAATTGGGTAACATTTGCTCATGTTTTTGACGGAATCACAAGGTAGAGCACAGCAGCTGCTGTATGTATCCATGGCAACCTGATGACGGCATTGGAGTATAAATTGAATCTGAAAATGAAACTTAATGGGTTTTTATAATTCTATTGCAACAACAGGTTCTTATTAACATCCATACAATGCAGCAGCTGCATGTTTTCAGAGGCTGAAAAAAGGCACTGAAATACTTTGTACATTAGAGTGTATGTTGATATTTTGGGCCCTCAGTTGAGAGATGAACATAAGAAGACAACAGTATTTTTCTGACTTACAAAGACTGCAATAGCAGGATAAGCTTAATTACATTCTGGTTAGATAGAGATGAATGAAGGTTTAATGAAGCATCAGGAAATGGGGTGACTTTAGCAACACGGACCGGTTCAAATCAGACTAGAATAAATACAGAGTACTGAGGCAATAATTAAAAGATAACTTGCAGGTTATAAGTTGTGTTTGTGATTTATCATTAATATTAAAAAGCAGGTTCAAGCAGGACAAAGGTAAAACCGCTTCCACAGTTGTCACACCAAGCTTTTTTCCCTAAGTAGGAGTGTGCAGCTTGTAGGATTGAATTTACAATAAAAAGCAAATAAGATTTGAATATATTCTCCAACTTTATAATATGTTCTCCACAGCTGCTATACACCCCACTTATCAGATATTCTCATTAGGGATTATGCCCGCTGCCTGCTATATAAATATTTAATTCCAGTTCTGTATTTATTAGCCTATCTGACCTTTAAGATCCACATTGCATAAAAGCAAAACACCATTAGACACTTTTACAATCACAGATTCCGTCATTTTGTGTTGTTTAGTACAATGTTGAGTACATTGTGATGATATGTGTGTTTTTCATCAAAGGCCGCTGTTTGGATATACAGGCTAACTGTTGAAAAGTAGTTTCTGTGTTGCACTCTGCTGTATTTTGGCGACCATCAGTGTTGAAATTTATATCTGCAACTTCTGTGATGGATTTCCGCCTGTATGCCTGATGACTGTCAGCGAGGCGAGTGTAGGAAGAGGCTCTTGTTCCTTGGTTCTGCGGGGCTGACACAAACGCTTGCTGCTGATTGTCAGAGTGAGTAGCAGTCGGTTCCCAGGAATCAGAGCCCTGCTGGTTTCTTTTTCCAGCCATCAGCAATCAGGGGATGATTAACAGCTAAGGCAGTGGGTGAGCCAGCAGCACTGAGTCATTTGAAGCGGAACTGAGAGCCACTGCTAAAGAGAACTGAACATTTCCCTCAAGTACACGTTTTGACCAGGTACCTGCAGTATCATAAGAAAAAGATACAACAAAATAATGTCTCCAGAAAGGCTAAACTAAGTTGCATTAAACTCAGGACAAATAACATTAATCGGGTTAAATCTTTAAGCAAGGGTCCCTGTTTTCTATAGATATCTCAAAAGTAAATTTCTGCTAAAGTACATTTTTAAACTGTAGTAAGTACATTATCATCTAACACAGCTCAATAACTTAGCTGGCCTAAATTAACTTTTTGGTTAGCTATACATTTTTATAGGTAGGCTATTAGCATCTAACACATCCTAGTTTTGCTGGCTAAACTAAAGAAACTTACATTAGTAAGATCATGACTGAGGATTTTGTAATCAATTAATGACAAGGAAGATGCCTTGTGTTTAGGGTATATAAGTTGATTTAGGTTAATTATTAAGGTGTGATAGAATCCAATTAGTATATTAATATGTTATCTAATATTCTTATTTGATAATGTATAGCATTAGCATATAAACATCTATAGCTTAGCCTAATTAAATTAACTTTTGGGTTAGCTAAAATATATTATTAACTGAATTAGCTTCTATGCGGTCACCATTATTAAGCTGTATTACCATCTAATACAGTTTAATGAAGCTTTAGCTGAATTAAATTGTCTTTTGATTTGGCTCTAATAAAATTAGCATCTATGATATTAAGCTGTTTTACCATCTAATACAGTTTAATGACGTAGCTTAGCTGAAATAATTTAACTTTGGGGTTACTAAACTAAATTACTAAACTGTATTAGCACCTAATAGAGTTTAATCATGTATTTTAACTTAATTAAATTATCTTTTGGGTTGACTATATTACAATTAACATCTATATCAAGCTGTTTTAGCATCTAATACGGTTTAATAATTTATTTTATCTGGAATAAATTAACTTTTGGGTTGCTAAAATACATTATTAAACTGTATTAGCATCTGATATAGTTTAATAATGTATCTTAGCTGAATTAAAAATCCTTTTGGGTTGCTAAACTCCATTATAAAGCTTTATCAGATGGAAATAGTGTGTGGAATATTTTGCTGAGCTCTAAAAGTGCTGTGTTCAGCCTGAGTTGCATGTTTTCTCTTCGCTGTAAATTATAGATTAGATATGTGTACAGAAGTTGTTTCAGACAGTCAGCTTCTTCCGCGGTGTCTCATGGACTGTACCACACCGTGAGCCTCCCCCTTCCCTCCCCCTTGGAGTGGGCCGCTCCCCCTTCTTCACCGCCCGCGTTGGTTGAAGCCAAAACAGAACATCATGGCGATTGATGGTAAGTAGGCCAATAACGTCTCTCCTTTCCGTGTAATTAACTTCAGCTTGAAATAATACATGTCATAGGTGGATTCTTGACGAGAGAAAGTGAAAATGATTTCAGGAGAATGGCGCTTTCTTTGCCTGGAATCAGTGAAAGTTTTTGTTTTTCATTTCTTTAAAGCGGTGATTTTCCTTCGCTGTGTGAGAGTAGAGGAGACAGTGTTGAAGCGGCGTTTGCTCAGTGTGTTTCGAACAGTGGTGCTGAAAGGACAGCTCCGCTATTTAAACTGCATGACATTTCCTGAAACGGAGAGAGGCTGAAACCGTGTGTTTGCTGTGCTCGTTGTGTTGTGTTCATATATCGGCTGGTCGATAATGTAGCCTCGCTGCATGTCGGTACTTTACAACTTGGATTAAAGAGAGCAAACCTCAGACAGACTGGGGTTTAAGGTTTCTGTCAGTGGGTGCAATGGTGAAGGCAGAGTGCCATTTAGTGCCAAGTTTTCAGACCAGTTTCAATCTGTGGTTTTATTTATTTTATTTGCTTCAAGTCGCACCGTGCCCAGAGGTGTGCATTCACTCCTCACTTCTCTCTGCTTATGTAACTTCACAGGTTGTAAGCAGCTTTGCTGCTTAGTTTATCAGTTTGAACATCATAATGCTTGCAGCAGTGGAATACATTGCTTCAAATGTCACTGGAAAGAGGACATTATAGCTTAATGGTAAATTACCTGTTTTAATAATAGAGAGTGGTGGCCTTTTCTCTTCACTCAGAATGAAAAGCTGTACTTTGGAAAAATTCCACCCACTTGTAGGGAATATCATAGCTTTAGTTGATTTAGATAAAGAGTGAAATATCACACACAGACACACACACACACACACACACATATATCTGAGTAGCTTCAAATGTCCTCTGTTCTAACACAAATGCCACCATAAAGTGTCTTCGAGGGGAACTTTTTTATTTATCTGTAGTTTTCATTTCAATAGTTAATATTGCTTTCATGAGCAATGCATGTGATGAATGAACACTCAATGTAAGAGACACTGATTGATGATGACCATAAGGTGAAACATGGAAATATGGATCCACACTAGAATGTAATGTAAATATATGTATACATTGTTTTCATATGTTTTTTTTTTGTTTGTTTTTTAATATCGTTTCCCCAAAATAAATCATTGTCAGTGCTACAGTTAATATGTTGTACATAACAGGGTGGAAAATGTTGAGTTTAAACTGAGTTCCATTTGTTCCCATTTGCTTTTCACTGTAGTATTAATGTATGCTGTGGTTCTTAATATGAGTTTTAGGGTTTTATTTATAAGTGTGCAGTAGAGAAGTGATAAGAAGTAAGTGAAGAGAGAGCGAGAGATGGAGAATGACATACGGTACAAAGAAATTTCCCAGCCATGAATGCTGAAATCACAGTATATGGTATGTGTCGGAACCACTACAGGCCAGTAGCATGCCCCAAACCTGTGAAAGTTTAAGGTCTTCACCAGTCTTTGGAGGAATGGAGAACAAATGTAGGCCAGGTGGAATGCAGGACGCCAGGGTTCACCTCTAGAAAACAGCACAGTGATGTGAACTCTCCTGGTCTTTCTGTAAACTAGGCAAATAGATCATCCAACAACCCAGGGCCTCTGGGATTTGCTAATCATACCTAACAATGCAGAATTAAGAAATGCATTGTATCATCAAGTGTATGGATCTGGAAAAGTGAACCGTCAGTCACACCTGTAGTTTGATGTGTTTAGTGCGAAGAGTGATACATTTTTGTGGTGTATCATTTAACACAATTCAGAAGTGATTCAGGACTTGATAACAGTCACATGGACTAATCCGAAACTTGTTCATGGGAAAGCTTTGCCTTCATTTGACATTTCATGATTGGAGGGGAAAAGGACTTTTTGTCTTTTTTTCCACATGTTAGGGAAAAGGACATGAAGAAGCACTGAACAGGAACATCTTTTAACCACAAGTTCATGTTTTATATATTCCTCAGTTCAGGCTTTGACCATTAATAATCCAAAACTAAAGGAGGAAATGTTCTGAAGTCTACAAATACCACAAGCTTACATCATAAGAGGCAACTTTTTACCCCTGAGCTGCCACATCTCCACCTCCTTCAGTTTCATATTGCTTATCCCACCCCACCCACTGACCTCAACTTCCTACTACATTAGTCAGCAAAGTGCTGTTTCCTGAAAGGCCATGATTATAGCAGCCCCTGTCAGCGATATTTCACCGCAGCTAGTTGGCTCTGCTGAGATTTATACAGCAGCTGTGGGGCTGACCGACACCTGCAGCATCCAGAGGCCGGGCTGTCAACACCAGTGGGAGGCTGGTGTTTCTGTCTGTACTTGTGATGTTAGGTTGGATGAGCATCAGGAGGTGTCACAAAAAACAGGAACAAGTTCAGCCTGACATTTTAGTGACAAGAGTTAATGTAGCTGTTATGATGTGTAAGTGACTCTGCGTGAATTTAAAAGGTGCTATTATTTAGAGTGCACTTTGTCGGCTCATTTAAAGTTCACACGCATGCGAGAACTGCACAACCCCAGTGCAAGTTTTCTGTGCCGACACTAACTGAAGAAAATGGAAAAAACAAATTAAATACAAACTGCTGCACAAAGCATAGAGCAGCTTCAACCTAAAGATTTGATTTTTACTTTTTTCATCATTGATTAAAATGCCAATTATTATTTCAATTAATCTGTTAATTTTTTAAAGTACAAAATATAAAGAAACAGTGAAAAAAATGGCCATCGCAACTTCTTAGAGCCCATATACAATTCACTATTAAATATGACAAAGAAAAGCAGTAAATTCTCACATAGGAGAGGCAAGAGCTGGAAAATATTTCACATTTCTGCTTGAAAACTGACTGAAACAATTAATCGGTCATTGAAATAGTTCACTGACTAATCATTTCAGCTGCAAAGCTGATATACATGAGAGGGAGATAAAAGAAGGAAACATGATCAAAAACAGCCTGTTAAAAATGTCAAATGGTATTACAGCCATTAGGTTGAAATTAAAATATAATTTGTGACTCACAATTTTTCAGCTCTCATGATGCCTCAGAGCAAAGCCGCAGATATGTAGAGACTTTATTAACATATTCACAGATGTGTGATTAAGTCTTTTTTTTATTTATTTATTTAGTTTTTTTTTTTTTGCTCATTTAGATTGTGACTATGACTCACCATCTCTTAACTACCATTAGCACAGTGTGTTGCTTTAAATACCAAATATCAGAGCTCTTTAAGCTTGTTAATTGGATATACCCAGCAGGCTCTCTGTGAAGAGATCACTGACTGACTTAACTAATCTTGTTCACACAAAAGCTTTTTTTTTTGTTAATTAAGTGACTGCTATAGAGATTGAAAGATCAAACTTTTAGAAGTGCTGTAAAAACACATTCTAATTTGTTTACTTGACAAAAATTTAGATTTTCTTGTACAAATGTTATCTCATCGAGGCTCCACTGCTCAGCCTCCGGTCAGAGCTCAATGCATCAGCTCCTGTCACCAGCTGTAGACAGATTGACGGCCAACTGTAATGGATTTCACATATCCTGCTTCTGCACAGTTGTCTGGCCTGCAGACCGAAAAGCAGCCCAGCTTGCGCAATTGGTATTCTCAGTATGTGTGGTGTATATGAAGCCTTGTCGAGTCCTGAGTTGGAGCCAAGTACAGAGTAGGCAGACCCGGGGGTGTTGAGCAGTGGAAATATTATGTGTTAGAATTACAGCAACAGGGAAGCTCTGCATGCTGACATTTTGACAGTATCTTCCAAATCTCGCTGAAATTCCTGCCAGGTCATTTCTTTGTGCCTTTTTCAACCACGTTAGGTAAATCCTATGAAGAAATTCTTACATGTAGATCACAGATGTTGTTTGACCTGATAGAAAACAAACAAAAACAAACAGTATATGGTTTCCATGCCCTCCTTCTCCCTGCCCGTTTGCCTTTGAGAGCAAGAAACAGGATATGAGGTGATAATAGCCGATATGTCTTCAGACCATTTGTGCTAATGAGAGCTGTGAGAGAGTTTAGCTGGAGTAGAGCAATAGATTACTTTCAAAATAAAACTGTTTCCTGTCACGTCCCATAAATCAAAGAGGAGATTTCATATGAGCTAAAAGGCAGGGAAGAGGCTGCCGGTCTTTACGGCAAAGGTCTTGATTATTTATGATGGTTAGAATTAAAGCTGCTTTAATCAATATTCTTTTACAGTATATTAGCAATGGAAGAAATTATTTAACATAATGTAAAAACTGTTGCATATAGTAAAAAACCAAACAAGAATTATCTTCTGACTGCAGTTATTTCAATATGCATTTAGTTAAGCATATTAAAGCTGCAACAATCAGTATGTATAATATTCATAAACAATGGATAGATGGCTATTTGTAGTGTAAAAAGTTGTGTAAAAATAGTTCATATTATGCAGACATTATGACCAGCCCTGTCGTTAGTGTAGTTCTACAAAGCATTTTAGCGTCTCAGCTAATTGTTTTGGTTTTTTGTGTTTACAGTTTCACCCTCACAGCTCTCATCACTTGTTTCTAGCAGCAAGCAGGTTTTCATTGAAAAAGCTCTGATTGTCCACTGTTTGCTACCTGCCCAGCACCAAACAACTAGCTCATTCTTACATTGATTAAGAACAGGAGTATGTGACTTGCGTACATGCTGTCCTGTTGAATTGCGGACGCTGACCTCATTCTTTTGTGATGTTTTAGACTGTTCTCTTCAGTAGTATCTGTTTTGTTAATGTTCCTCGGTGGATCACTCCCAGAACATTTTCGTTCAGGACCTGAGAGGTTTGATCTGTGGAGAGTCTGATGAGCGTGTAGTTCTTACAGCATGTGACTTTACTCTGGATACACAAATACAAACGCTCAGGCTGTGCTATTAACCCATGGGCGAAGATGGATTGCACACCCAAAGCACTGACTCATCATCAGCATTGTTTTCACTGTGTATTAGATTTTTCTGTCGTCTCAGGGATTGTTGTCTGGTTGAGACAAGGCAAGGGATTTGTCACTTCGTGCGGTTTAATTATTGATCACCTCTCCAGTTGACACGTGGCCGGGGAGACTGGGAGATGAATTGAAAGAAACAGAGGGACAAACTCAGATCATTTCATCCTTCTTTGAGTGAGACAGCGTTAGTTAATAAATCTAACAATTATTGTGATGTAGTTTTTCGCAGTAGAAAGTTGCAGATATATGACAAAGAGATTTGTGTTTGATTTGGAATTGACAGATTTGCTGGAAGAAAAAAGTTAAAATTATCATTTCTAATGCGTTTTTTTTCTGTTATTACCGTTGTCTGTTAGCTTGTTTGCAGGCTCAAGATTCACAGTGTTTGTGAAATGAATATTCTGACTCTAAATTGGGAATATGTGGCTTTGTCAGTTCTAAAAATAAGGTATCATCTGCACTACTTTGGAAGTGTGCTTTCCATTGCCCTGGGCTATGGATAGCTCTGTTAATATGGAGCAGTGGTTATCTGTGACTTCACACAGTTCTCAGGTTCCTCATAAGAAAAACCGAGTGCAACAGTAACTGTTGTACAGATGTAGTCTGCTGCTTTATGAACTTACAGCTGAACTGTCAGGTAAACTGGCTAATCTTTGACATGCCGTATCCTCCACCAGCTAATTGGCTTAGCCGCAGCTTATTCTGAAGTCGCTCTCCTCGTGCCTTTCATTATGAGAACACCAACATGTTTCATGAACAACCTGATGTAGCAAAAACCCTCCCCCTGCAAGTTTCAATAAAGAGGCTGAGCGATTTTCATGTAAAGGGCAGCTGACAAGCAGTCTGCCTCATAAATCAATTACTGCTATTGCTGAGAGGATATGAAGTAACCTAATAAATAGAATAACACAAACTGGCTATCTGTCATTGTTTTACTGATGATAATGAGGACCACTCAACTTTTACCTGAAGTTCACTAAGTCCACTCAAGTAAAAATTGTTTCTGCATGCATTTATTTTATAATTTTAAAGCTGCACTTATCAATATTTTTATATCAATAAGGAGCCAAATGACTATGTGTAATGTAAAAAGGGGCGTCTGCATAGCTCTGCAGATCTCGTCAGTTCAAATGTTTTGATTCTGTCTTATCAACCTAGTTTCCAGCAGCAGCAGGGGGTTTGTTTCACAGAGAAATGTGTAATACACCCACTCTACGCAATCGGTGCAGCAAAAAACAGCATACTGTTAGTGACTAGCTAGTGAACACGGTTTAGCAGCTAGCATCTAGAAAAAACAGATATTTTCCCTAGAAGTTGTTGAAGACCAAAACAGAGGTGAAAGCAGAGTGAATATTAGACTTAAATTTGTCAGGTGACCAGAAGCAAGGACAGTGTTGACAACAACAACTTTATTTGGGGCTGTACAATTAATCGAAATATAATCAAAATTGCAATATGTCCAATTGCAATATCCAGATTGCAGGAGCTGAAATTTTTTTTGATAAAGGTAAAATGTGTCACAACATTGTGCACTGTTAGCACAATAAGCGCAGTGTTGCTATCGAGATGCCCCGGCCGACAAATCATATTCTCCAGGTGTAAAAGAGCGTGTGTCATGTTAGGTTAACAGCTTGTCCTGTTGCCCCAGGTGACCAAAAAAATCCATAGATCCTGCATTAAAGTTTGAGGAATAGTTCTAAATTTTGTGAAATGTGCTCATTCACTTTCTTACAGAGAGTTAGCGGGTTGATACCAATCTCATGTCTGTATAGTAAATATGACGCTACTGACAGTAGCTTGTTAGGTTAGTTTAGCATAAAGACCGGACACAGGCTTTAACTAGTCTGGCTGGCATTATGGGGGCGAGTAGCCCTCATAATGTGACATTGAGTATAACGATGGCTGTAGCAGCAGCTAATTGTTTCCTTCTGTTTCCAATCTTCGTACCAGGCTAAGCTAATCAGCTGCTTGTGGTAGCATCATGATGGCTGTATGAGCATTAGAGCGGTATTGATCCTCTCATCTAACTCTCAGCAAAAAGCAGCACTAGTGAATTTCCCAAACTGCCAAACTTTAATCTTAAAAACCTTTTCTATGTAGCACAGGTTTGAAACTTAATGGGGTCAACACCACAAGTTTGTTTCCCTGAGCTCCTTTGTGTCATAGCACATTCTCTCCACTGGCCTCAAACAACCAAATATCTCTGTCAGGTCAATTTCCTCAGCTCAAATTTCTGTGTCACGGCCCCAGTCCATCCCTCTCTCCTGAACCCAGACGTGTTGGCCTCAGCAGCCTGATTAGAGGGGGCAGGTAGAGGAGATTCCTTAAAGAAACTGGGACAAACCCTAAAAATGCTGCTAGCCTGGCCCCAGACGTCTGGATGAGGGAAGACAGTGACTCGATTTAGTTTGCAGAAGTGAGCCTCCTGGTGAAGCAGAGGGTGAGAAACAAGAACTCAGAAACTGCACGTATTGATCACAGCTTAGGCTTCAAATTGATTTCTCTCAGACTCAAGGGGAGATCACGTGACTGTCTCCACGTACTGTCAACGTTTTATAAGCCTGTACTGTCTCCTCAGTGTTTTCTCAAAAGAATCACAGGTAGACACGAAGGGCACTTAAACGCTAAGTTATGAGTGTTGTCAGAAACTGAAAAGACAGTTTGAGATAACATGCCTGTCTGATTATTTCATCACAGTGAGTCTGGTATATATTAGCCGCCTTGTTTGGCCGTAATATGAGGCAGATTTTTTCAGGCTGATCTTGTCGATTTTCCTTCGGAGGCTTTAAAGCAGCTCATTTGTCAGCGAGGCCATTTGTTTGACATCAACATGTCTGGGAGTTTGCTGAGTAATCAGGCTCTCTAACTTCATAAAGTCGTGCACAATTAGGGCTGCAACCAACAATTATTTTCATTATCAGTTAATGAGCAGATTGCTTTCTCGATTAATCAGTTAGTTGCCAATTAATATTCTTTCCATCGACTAATGGTGATTAAAATTTGGAGCTTAGGACTGTTTCTTGTGCATATTTACATGATTAATCTGTCCTTATGTTGTTGCACTGACGATAGGTTTGGATTCATTAGCTGTTGTGTGACTCGTGATCCAGATGATGGTAATCAGGTACAAGACTGAGGAAAATATGTGGCATTGTGTGTGTTTTGTCTTGGACAACACTGCGTGTGAAACATTTACCTCCCTACTATGTTTGGAGGGAGTCCATGCAAAGATCGAGTAGATCATATTTTGAAGAAACTTGCTGCCTACATTAATCTATTAATGAGTATTAATTGGCAGTGTGTTCACATTAGTTTTTCCCATGTGTTGTTGACAAGTACGAGTTAATGCCTTAATTTGCTTATTTTATGGTGTAATGGTGTTTTCATATATTTAGGTAATTAAGGTGAAACATCAGGGAATGAAAATGCTGTGTGTTTTAAATTAAATTTTGTTGCAAGTCCAATGACGGTGATAAAAACGCTTTCTGTTTTGAATAGTACAATACAGTGGTAAGAAATGGCATCCTTGATAACAAAGGCTACATAAAAAAATGTGAGCACTGGTTTAAGGAGCTTCTATTTGTGAAATATTTTAAAGATAGTAGTAGTTTTGCAGAATGTAGTTCGATATGAGCAACCAGCACCATGTGCCTTATTCAAGAGCACATGTAAGAAAATGTTATTTTTTGACAAGTGTGGTGTGTGGTGAGTGAAAGAGGAGTGAAGGAGCTTCCTCCCACACGCAGCTGCTGTATCGATCTGCTGGACAACAGCAACAACGGCTCCTGGTTTGGCAAGAAAGGTTTTTCCGACTGTCTTGTCATGTAGTGGAAGAACATGAGACTCATACACAGACACTGGTGTGGGTCTGACTGAGGTTTGTGTTTACTTGAACCTTTGATATTTTTTTACATTTTTCCTGTGACCATGATTAAACCAAATGAGAATATGGGCTCTTTGGGCAAATATTGATTTATCTGTTCATTGTTTTTTAGTGCATAATATGTCTAAAACACACAAAAACAAACAAAAAAAGCCCATCATTGAACAGGATTTTTTTGTCTAAACCACAAAAATATTCCATCCATTATCATAGAAGACTTTATCTCAAGTGTTGTTGAAGACAGCTTAAAGTCATGCTTTTACATTCATAACATTTTACAATAACTGGTTGTGTTTAAACGCAGACAGAAATATATAGATATGTGACTTTTGAAGAAGACAGTCCATTAGTATGCACTGTGTGCATTTTATGAAAATAACTTGCTCTTTCACATTTCAGGCAGGCACTCAGCTGGCCACCAACATCATTAAACGTTACCACGACATGCGGTTAAATATATTTTGTAATGCCAGGTACTAAAATTCAACGTCAGGACAGTTTGATGCAGAATACTGACGACAACTGACATTGATATTTTGACTTGTGTTGCTACACAAAACAAAAACCATGTCGACAGCATGTTGGCATGTAAAATACCAACATTCGTCTGGTAAACATCACGATGTCAGTTAACCAACATCAGGTTTTGACATCAACTCGATTTTCATTTCCAACCAAAATGTAATGTCTGTCCCACATTAGACTCAGATTCTTTACTGGGCGTGACTCAATTACCAATAATCTTCGTCTTGTTTTCTGGATACATTGTATGAAATTAATTTTATTTCAGAATATTTACAGGTGGTAAGACAATCTTTATTTCTGATATTTTAATGTGGTTTTTTTTTGCTGCCAATTAAACTTGAACCTGATAACAGATGTATCAGATAAATCAGAAATCAGGTTTGACTCCAGGTATTTTTCTGTTAACAGACCTGTGAAATGTTCATTTCTTCAGCCACCAACTCACTGATTCCATTACAGATGTGTAAATATTTCAGAAATTCCAACATTAGCTTGATATGAGAAATGAGGAATGAGGCGAAGGTCATGTGCCGGTATGACCATGACCTTCACACCACAGTTAAGCCATTTGTTTCATTGCTGTCGGCTTTTTGCAGCTTTAGTTCAGAATCTGACAAGTGTCACAGTTGAAGGCAGCCGGAGCTATTTGAAAGCTCAACCTGTAGGCAGATCCCAGAGGCTGCAGCAGAGCTCAGAGACTGAGAGGCCTCCTCAAGTGTGAGTAATAGTCCTGAATTACAGTCGGTCTGGAAGCCTGTCTGGTGAGGAAAGCCACGGTGAACTCTTTGTTAAGCCCTCTTCGTCCGAGATATATCTACCTCACAGTGTTGTGGTGAACGCTCACACCCCTGCAGCTGCCAGCCAGCGGTTCCACTGAGCTGACACAGTGGTTGATAAGATTCAGAGTGACAGAGGACCTCAGTGAGGACACGCTGGTAGAGATGTGGCTTCCCCACTGGAAACTGTTGATGCTGCTGTATCCAAACTCAATATTAGCTGAGAAAGTGGCGCTGAGAGATTTGGATGGTCCCCTGACTTTTCCTCTAGCGCCACCATGAAGTCCACAGTCATGGCGTTCACTCACGTCCCTACAAGAGTTTGACATGAAGACTGGTAAGACACTGGTGTTTTGTCAGTAGAGATATTCTGCTTTCTTGCATTGAAAAGAAGGTGCAGGTTCAAACCGCATCGCCATGCTGGTTTGAGAGACAATCAGTCATATGAAAGTAAATGGACTCTTACAATAAGACAAATAAAGCCTTTTCCTCCCAAACTCCCTTTAGATGAGACAGCAGTAGGACACAACACTTACCTCTGCTGGCAGAGTGGCCATTTACAGAAAACTCAATTCAGACCTCAAATGTGCCTTAAGTGTATCCCACTGCAAAGAACTACTTTGAGAACTGGGGGGAGTGATTTCTTGCTAGAAACACACATAGAGTAAAGACTTGGAGTCCCGAATCCATGTTGCAGATTTATACATCCACCTTAAATCTAATTTAGAATGTGGGCTATCTTAAAATCAGCATAGAGACATCAAATATTCATCAAATACAACATTTTCCTTTCAGTCCAGAAGACCTGGAGTTAATTTGGTAATTAGGCCACTCAGTTCTCTTAATGAGTCTCAGAATATTCAGAGCTGTTTTAAAGCACTTTGAGATCTCTCCAGAATTCAGCCATGTGTCTATTCTTGTGTTTTCTCTTTTATGTAATCATCAAATCAAACAGTGATGATACAAGAGTGCGTAGATGTTGCCAAGAAATTGCACCAGGATTAGAAGACACACACCCTTCACATTCAGAATTTGCTCACGCATGAGGATCACTGAACTGTACCGGCTTTAAAACAATGCTTTCCAGAGTCAGATCACACACTGACATCCCTTTCCCCATCTCTCTCCCCACTGGGTTTTAGCAAACCTAGTGAGTTGCATTCAAATGGCATCTGAGGATGCTGTAAAACATCTCAAGTCTTTATCTCTGCCGCCTGGTGCAGCTCCTAACAGCGATAAGCAAAATCAGCAAACTGTGACAGAAAGATACACAATCAAAGACACGAGATTTTATCACGCTGTGGGTTTTCCAAATGTCAGATGCTGCACATTGACTGTCACAATGTTCAGTAAATGTTCTGGTTCAGAGGGGGACTCAGCCGAAATAAATGCCATTTTCATACACTTTATTTTGTTGTAAGAAAAGATCTGGAACAGCTGCATATTTCAGATTGTGTTAAATGTTTTTGGTTTCATCCGGCCAATATTTCAAGGACAATTTTCAAATTCACAGTGAAGGACCACATCACTTGTGGGGATGAATGAGCGTCAGGGATGAAAGGATGAAAGTTTGAGGACAATTTGATGAATGGAAGGTCAAGTAGCGGTGGGCGAGTGAATGGAAGCTTGTGGGTTATGAATCCAGTGGGGAACTAAAAAGTAGTTGAACATTTTGTGAAAACTTTCTTGCCAAGAGTTAGATGAGAGGATCAGTATCACTCAGATACAGTATCCACTAAAAAATTTATCAAAGTTGAGGTTTGAGGTGTTATGTGCACCTAAACAGGCCAAGATACTAACACAGGATTTACAGGGAACACATCAAAGGTCCCATATTATATAAAGTCTATAAAATCTAGGTTTTTAACACATAATGCTAACTGCTTATCGGAGTATTCGTGGCTCTGAGTTTCCAGCCTTCCCATGCTCCTCTGCCCACAGAATCACATAAATCAAGCTGAGTACAGACACCTGTCCTCAGCTGCTGTTAAAACACTTGGGAACATTATGTGGGCAGTTAGAGCAGATAAATACCTAAAGCTTTTTACTTACTGTCCATTAGTGCCTTGCTGAGGCTTAAGAGAAGAAAACGCAATTAAACTCCATGTCACTGCCACCTAAGTCAGTCATCATGTGCAGGCTGTTTGAATAAGTATTAAATGTTTGCACTGCTGGAAATGAGACAGTAAGAGACCAGCTTGTACACCCACATCAGGCTGTCATCATCCAGTCTCTGTCAGTGTCTTCTATCTGTGTTAATCCTGTCCTTTTTTGGAAATGTGTCTAAATGTACAAACATATTTAAATGTGTTTCCATGATGTTTTGTCTGCCCTCCATCACGGCGTGGCTCATTGAAACTGCATTGTCTTTCCAGGTGGCGAGCGTAACTGTGGAGTACATGAGCTGATCTGCGTCAGAAAAGGTAGGGCAGATCAGAGCTCTGGGAGGTCGGCTTTGACTCCGCACTGCACCTCCCACTCCACCCTCCTCATCAGCATTTATCACTGTTAAAGTGTCATTGTTAAAACCCCTTGTCCTTGTTCTCCTGCTCCACTGTCGCGCTGCCGTCACTGTTGTCGGACTGTGCTGTTCGAGCTCACTGCTCCTGTTGATTGTTTTTATAGAACTATCTAAAACATTGAAAATGTTGAAATGAACTTCAGAAGAATTACATTTCTGACACATTCTCACAAGTCAGACCAAGTGTAAGAAACATTTTTGCATATACACGTATTTGTCTTCCTGTCTGCGCTGTGGCCAGGGATATTGAGGCTACTTCAGTGCCTTCAACAAAAGTTAGTGCTTAAATAAGTTAATAAGCTTAGTTCTTTTGGACATTACAACTTTTATAGGATCAGACTACAGAACAGTTTTTTCCTGGTATTTGCTAACCAAGTCACCAATACACTATGTGTTACAGTTTACCCTGTATGGTAAGATTTTAGATTACAGCCAGCAAGTAACACTATGGATATTTTCTACATATTAGGTACCAATTAAATACTTACTGGGTAACTATGGACAGCGGGTAAGATCATTTACTTAAAGTAAAAGTACTAATACAACTACAAATAAAAGTCTTGCATTCAAAATCCTACTTTAGCAAATGGAAAGAAATATTATCAGTGAAACATACTTAAAGTATGAAAAATGTCCCCTGTAAGTGTTAAATTAGTATAAATTAAATAATTAGATTATTAGATCATTAATACCGATGCACCAATGTATAAGTAACAGTTCACTGGTAAGGTGGAGAGAGTTTAAACTAGTAACTCCAGCAGACTTTGATTTTTATTTAAGAGGTCACAGGCCAAAAGGTTGTAGATCTGCAGCTGTTCATGACGTTACAGCTGTAACTGCTGATCTGTGTTCTAGGTTTTGATTGAGTTTATATTGGACCTCTAAGCTACATTACCCAGATTTTATTATAATTTTAAAAACATACATATACTCATAGCTATATCTAAGAGATACACCTTTTGTCTCAAGCTATGCCTAATATTTTTATTCCCAAGCAACAACAATGCACACTGTGTTAAAAATAAAAAAGCATCCTATATGATATTTTTAATTCCATATTTAACTCTGTATTTCAGTTTCCCCAGTTTTATAATTTTTTGTCTTACCCAATAAATATATCACTGTATATTGTGTTTATCACTCTAATTATTGAATAAAGTAAGACCTGTGTACTTAAGACCAAAGGACACAGTTTTATAGTTATTTTCCTCAGTATGTATTTTATTGATCCCCTAAATATGCAAAATAATTACAGTTGAATTTGCATACTGTAATCGAAAGTGTTACCCAGAACATTAGAGCAAACAACAACAAAAATAGTGCCATACTTCTGTTGCATTACTGCATTACTTTGTGGATATACAGTTTAGTAAAAATAGCTAAGAATTAATTTACATAAGAAGATCTCTGTGTTTGTGTCATTTTAATGAAATAATTTGCAAATTTCCATGTTTTACTTCTCGTTATGAGTGAGTAGACATGATTCGTTTTTGATGTGTGTGCAGATATAAAAGGTCGTGATGATCCTGCAACTGCTAAGAGTAACAAAAACAAGCTTTTAACAAATGGAATAATTATAATTTTGCATACTCTGTACTTAGTGCTCCTCTGCCGTGTCATTCTGGATGGAAATGAGACTCTTTCAAACCAAAAAACAAAGTGCTCAAGTGGATTCAGAGGGTGCTTAACAAAGTGAGCCAGCTGAATGGTCTGGTTGTATAATTGTGTGTGTGTGTGTGTGCGTGTATGTGTGTTTGTGTGTTAAATAATTTGGGTTATCCCATTTGTTTTTGTGATTGTTGAAGATTGATTCCAGAGGTGTGTGTGTGTATGTGTGTGTGGGTGTGTGGGTGTGTGTGTGTGTGTGTGTTGAGACCACACAGTGGGTATTGTGCTTCGGAGCATTGTCTGAACATGTGTGGGAGTGTGTATGGGAGTGCTGGTGAGAGTGCTTATGCGCTGTCTGTGGAGTGTGTGGGTGTCTTTGTGGTTTTGAGATGATTTTGTGCTTTTTGACATTCAACATGGCAACTGTTACCATGTGGACAAAATGCAACAAGGACAATGGAGATGTGCAACAATGAACGCAATGAACAAGCTTAATAAATGCCAAGGATATCTGACTTTACATTATTGTTTGATGTGCAGTTGGTAGGTGGGGATCATATACGCTAAACCTAAACATTACAACTTGAGGAATCTAGTGTTATCATCCACCCATCTATTTTTTTAGCCATATACCTGAGTCAGGTTGCCATGGCAACAGGGTCAGCTGAGCAGTCCTGATGTCCTTTTTCCCCAGCAACGTCCTCTTGTTCCTCACAGGGGATCTCTATGTGTTCCCAGGCATTGTGGGAAATGTAGTTCTTCGAATGTGTCGCATCAGAAATCCCGACAGCTGAGTCAGGACACTGGCTCTCACTGTCAAACAAATCAGGCTGTCAGGCTTTTTGTCCATGGTTATCTTGATCATGATGATAAAATTATAAACAGGCGCTTTAGTGGTTCCAGCTAAAGATGTACAGTATATTTGCAGCCACATTACAGACCAACTACCTGTCTGTCACCTCTGTTACAAGTTGTTTTCAGAATCTTGAATCATTTATTAAGTGAACACCACAATCCAAAATAACTCCTCTGTTTCTAAAACTGAGTGTCTCATCTAAGTCAAGTCAATGATTGTGCTCCCTGAAAATTAAACTGAATTCCTCTTCATCTTTATTTTGAAGCAAATGGTAACTTTATTTAATACTGTCAGATTGTCCTCTTTATCCACCGTCTTTCAAAATCTTTAAGCAGTTTCCCTTTATGAAAGAATTAAATGTTTGCACTTTTATTTCCATTGCATATACCTGATTTGTTCTTCTAAGCTTTTGGTCCAACAGATGTTTCTCATAGCAGGAAAAATATTTATAACAGACAGTTTGTGAAGGCCACAGACACAGGTTTGTCATTTTTTTTCACACGTTCAGATTCTTTCTAGATGTAAGTTGAAGATGAGTCTCTCGTTCCTTTTGCTCACTTTACTGTTATATCATAATTATCATAATCGCGAGGGAAGAATGTAAAGCCTGCAGGGTGTGGGAGTTTATCTTTACATGGTGTATGGTTCCCATCTTATCCTCAAATCCACTCTGAACACCGACTCTAACAAAGGTTTGTGCTTCACTTTATGATCATTATGAAGTTTCTTCCTTACATTACTGGTCTCTGTGCTTCTTGTATAACAAAGTCTTTTATTGTTTAATCTTGGTGTGAGTCATCGCTCGGTCCCCCACACATTATCTAAGGGCTATTTTCAGTATTTTAGTGGAACATGGTTGATTTGGTGCAGTCAGTCAAACAGGAAAATGAGAGATGGTGATAGACGTCCTATACCACGCAGCACCTACACAGCACCAGAGATCCCTGTAGCAGCACTCAACATGTGCAGTGTGGTGAGGAGATTAAAACAGAGGAATGAGAAGAGAGGAATACTGAATATAGAGTTTGTTTGTAGAATAAAATATATATATGTTATAGTCTTAAGTTAGGCAGTCCAAAGTAAAGAGAGTAAATGTCTGTGGATTTCTGTGATTCAATCTTCTTTTCCCTGTTTGAGCCAGTTTGGGGAATTATACAGAGCAGGATCCCGCTCCATCTGTGCTGTGAATAATTCAGTCAACAGTGAGAAGCTGATACAGTGTGAGCAGACAGGCATTCCCATGAGATAACGCCTCTTGCTCCCACCTCATCATGTGACCAAACATGGTGAGCTACCAAACAACAATCCAGGCTCATTACAGGCAGGCAAATTTAACCGAGGGAACAAGCAATTACGCAAAGAAATAACAATCCGCCACTTTTCTTTCCTTTTTTTTTCTTTCTTTTTGTGCTGACGTGCATCTTTGTAAGATAAAAAGTCAAGGCGAAGATGACCCGGAAATAATAGTCAACAATAGGTTACGTAACACTCTTCTCTAGTACTTTAGGTGTTAAAGAGTGAGTCTGATTGTGAATATGTAACAGGCTTATTGTTAAAACAAACTGGACTGCTCCTTGTTCTTACAGTGCTGGCTACACTTTTACTCCACTTATCAAAGCTGTAAATAGAGGTTTGTTCATTAACTTAATTAACACATAATAGAGTGAAATAAATGCACAAGTTTAAGCAGTAAAGTTGTTCACAGAGACGCTAAAGGCTGAACCCAGTTAATTGTTTCAGGCATTATATTGGCTTTAGAAATGATAGAAAGCACATTATCATCATCATCATCATTGATCAGAAAATAAGACGTCATCTAAAGTACACTCTCTTGCCAAATGGGCTCATTGTCTTCCATCTGTACCAAGGCAGTCATTTAGTTTAATTGAACAGAATGGACTTTACATATACGGATTTTCTGATGTTGCATAGAGTTGAATTCATCTTGGCGCATGAGCTCAGCAGGAACTTTAGGAGTGAGCAATGGATTCTTTTTTTTTTTTTGTCTCTTTTATCAGCTCTGTCTTCTTACTGATATGACCCTTGAGTAGTCTCACTGGTATTGTAAAGTGACTGTCAGATGCTTGTATTGCTGCTAATGTAGTTCATGTAAATGAGTCCTTTAATCACAGAGCTTATAGTCAGGGTTTTAACAGCAACACGATGGGTGTATTATCCCATTTTAACACTTGATTTTTATTTTGAAATTATTAACAGACAGGAGATCAAACTATATTAGCCCACCCGTGATACTTTAAGGGGAACTCCACTGATTTTACACATAATGGTCAGGATTTCTGGAGCTCAACCCATACTGACGACTAAAAATCAGGATATCTCATCTTCTGTTTCTTCATTCTTTTTAGATATGAGAGTCCTCCCACCTTTATCAGGTTAATCCAATACCTCTTTGAGGCAGTATTTTAAATCCTAACTAATTTAGATCCTTAACAGTTGAACTATTTGATAATTTTTCAAACATTCTTTTATAAGTTTGATCACTCCACAATCCAAAACTTTCTCACCAACATACTCTGGATGATGCAGAGAGTACAGAGTGGTGCACATACACTCATGTTTGCATGTTCTGCGTCTCATCTGTGTGTGTGTGTGTGTGTGTGTGTGTGTGTGTGTGTGTGTGTGTGTGTGCTGTGTGTGCTGTGTGTGCTGTGTGTGCTGTGTGTGTGTGCTGTGTGCAGTTTTCAGACATAAAATCCCTGGTCTGTCTCTGTGCACTGAATACAAACATCTGCTGCAACACTGGGGAACAACAAACAGCATTTGCCATTTTATTACACAGTACATAAGACTGGATTTGCTTGTTTAATGATCCACATTGTACTTTCTGAAATCCTGTAATCATCATGAGTGTCACGTACACAGGGTTCACATTGGGCCACATATGGCCCCTCTTAGTATCTGGATGACATGGGTGCAGTTCCCTCTCTAGATTACGCAGGATGCCTGATCTATGAAGCTGTAAACATGATTTGTCTAGTGTGTCTCCACTTGTTGAACAATAAATTCCACTGACACCATGAGACTAAAATGCAGTCAGCGTCTCTTATATGACAGCTGTTTGCAATGATGCTACGCTCTTTTCACACATATTAGTCACATGTGTATTTACACATGAGACTAACATCATTACATGAGACTAATAACATCTCTCTTACTTGTTCTCGGTGCCTCGTCAGTGTGCTCAGCCTGGTCTCATTATGCTGGAAAAATAAAGCAGAAATGTCCCTCAAAATGACATTTAAGTATGCTGGAGCATTTTCACTCATTAATGTGTAACAGTTTGTGAATTGTCGGTGACCTACTCTCGAGACACGCTGTTAGCACGACAGACCGAAAGTGAATGCTGTAATTTTGTGACCCTAATTAAAACATATTATTTTGCCTGTGTAAAATGTCAAATCATTTTTTGAGCACACTGCAGGAGGTCAAAGCAGCTTTTGGAGGTTTTGGAGAGGTCTGTAAATAACATATATATAATATATAACAAAATTGACAAATTAGCCACCAGAGAGAAGAACAATGAAAAACATAATGCTCTGACGGCTAAGACAAGAAGGCTCCCTTGTGGCCACACATGATCACATGGCGCCTACATGCAGCTGTTTGAAGGTCGTATGTGAGTGGAAGGTCACACAGCTGCGCTCCCTCAGATAGTTTTCATCAACAGTTTTCATTCACGTCCTGTTTGCATCTAATGGTGTTTATTTCCAATACAAACGGAATCTGCTGATGTGTGGCAGTCAGCGTTGCATTTAATGAGTTTTGACTGGCCTGCATTTCTGGGGTCTGAAGTGATGCTGCACCTGAACCCGTTGCTATGGCAACCAACAGGTTGTATCACTATGGTGATACAACCTCTTTCTCTCCTCTCTCTCATGCACTTGTTTTCCGTCTCTCTTTTGAGCCTGGTCTCATTTGTTTACTGAAAATTATGCCAAAGTCGTTTTTTTTCTTTAATAGTGTGTTGATATTTAAAATGCGAGACAACAGCAACTTTCATTTTAATTTCTGTGTTTCAGTCTCTCCAGAGGTGCTGGGGTTTCTGACAGCCATTGGACTCTTCATCATCCTCATGACCCTCCTGTTCTGGTACCTCAACAACAAGTTGGCACTAGAGAACCCAGGGAGCCTTCAGTGCCTTGATGACTTCAGGAAAAACACAGAGCTGCAGGGTAAGGCTGTATTTATACACATACAGTGTGTGTGGTTTTATACAATATCCCTATGATCAAGTTTCTCTTTGCTTTAGACCGAATGGACATTTCACCACAGTTATGCTAATGGTATTGTTATGCTTCTAGTCAAGTTTAGACTGGTTTCTATGAGTGCTACGGTGCCCAGTATTCAACAGGTACTTGGACATCTCGGCCTACATCGTGTTGACAGATTGTATTAGCAGCGACTATTAGCAGATCCTCAATTCTTTGACAGAACCTAATGAAGTCTGGTGGGATATTTGGGATGGAGCAAAGAGATTGTATTTGAAAACTCTCCACTTTGGAACTGGCAGATATGTTCAGCTGTCTGGTGTGGAGTGGACGGATATCTAAAAGTAAGATAACTAAAGTAAATGCACAAAATCATGATTGAAAAAAAAACAACAACAGGATTTTGTGTGATACATCCAACAATGAGATAGTGTGGTAAATTAAACGACACTCACAACTCTAATTATTCAGGATTGTATCGTGCCCTCTTTTCAAGAGCTTCTCGAGGTTTCACCCGGGCTCTAAATCAGCCAGTCTCAAGTCACGTGAAAATTTCTGTAAAATTATGGACCCATACCTCCGACTGCAGCATGAGGCCTGACCTCTGCAGGGGGACACTTTCCACTAGCACTGGCCTTTCTCAACCCATGAGGGGATTACTGTTGCTGACAGATGTAGGGCTGTTTACTCGTCATCTGTCCACAGGGTTTCAAAAGTTTAAAAGGTTGGTGGCCCAGGGGAGCCCCCACAGGGAGTCGCCTCTACCCTGTGGAGCCAGCTGGTAAACACTCAGTTAAAAACAAAGGGAGGGAGTGTAAAGTGGTTAGGTGATAGTTCTTGGTGTCTTGTTCTTCTCTTCTTTGTCTTTTTATAGAAACAGAATGACTGTTTCAATGGTAACATGGGGCAATTTAATATATTTTCACAGATTGTGTTTAATTATAATGCAAATCTAGTGAAACTGTCCTGTCTCTGCCTAAACTTGTCATTATTAGAATAACATTGTTTTTAATAGATGATAAATCTTATATTTTTATTCTTTATGCTTTAAGCTCTGACACTAAACACACTTTACAAATAATACAGTTAGTTTGAAGAGATTATTCAATCTGAAAGGGAGACATTTCAAAGCTCTGCTGCCCCCTGCTGGCATCAAGCTCCAACTGGTGTTTCAGTGGTTGGTTGGTATAAAAGCAACTAATCCTATGTTATGGCAGTTTTTTGTTGACAAACACAATATATTCAAAAATACATTTGAATAGGGATCAACTTAGCATACTGTATATACAGTATATACCATAATATATAGTTTTCTTCAAGAATATACAGACACCTATTTTTTATGATTTCTTTTTTTGTTTTTGGATTGTTTTTGTTTTTCTTTCTTTGTTTTATAATTTCCCCCATCATATATTTACATTCATTATAATGCAGTTCAAATCAAGACCACTGTTATATGTAACTATATTGTCAAATTAACCTTATAGATAATTTTTTCTAAATTTAAAAAATTGTTTTTAAAAGATATATCTTGTATATTGTAATGTACAATTCATTACCAATATATTTCTGTATAAGGTGTATGTCAGTATATTAGATTTCTCGTATGGAAGATTTTTTCATATAGTCTGTTTCCATAAATATATTTCTGTTTCATAACAAGGCACTATGTTGCATAATATGTCTGATGATGGACGAAGCACCATGGCAACATGATTGTTGCCAAAAACCTTCATTAAGCCCTCTTGAATCTGTAACACGACTATATCTGGCTACTTTAATGTTTATACAGTTCAGGTATTGCGAATGCCTCATCTTAAGTCTTAAATGCAACTGTGCCAAGCTGATCATCTACTTCTGAGTTATTTTCTCTGGCTGCCTTTGTAGTGTTTTCTTGTCTGTTTGCACTGGTGCCACTTCCATGGTCCACGTTCGGTTGTGAACAGACACGCATCTGTTTGTTGTTACAAGTCATCCAATGCAGCATTCTGTGTTTCCCCGTTGCAGCATTCTCTGTTTCCCTGTTGACATCTTCTCAGAAAACGACAGCATGATTTGATTTGCAAAATGTCGAAGACGAGATTTAGGCAGAGTTGATGACAGAGAAATCTCTTACAATTCGAAACAGTTCAAATATCCATACTGTACAAGGTGTATCTCCCAGAGATAACTTTAGTCTACATCTTTATTTATCTCTGTGCTTCGCTGTGTTTTCAGGACTCATATTAATTAGCATCCAAGAGTTCTTGATGAGATAAGGATTAAAAATAGAACACCAAACACATTTGAGAATGGATTACATCACTGCGTGACAACACCCAGAATCATAAATGGAAACAACTCATGACATCCTGTAATTTTCTCAGAGAATTCAACACATACAAAACACCGGAGGATAATTTGGATAATAAAAACACCATCACTGGATGCATGTGCAGATCTTCCTATTTCAATTTTAGTGCTTTTTGACTGTAGCACCTTAACAAAGCTTTGACTGAATGTTTGGTAGCTCTCTGGTCAGAGTGGTTCAAGTGACAGATGCCACAAGTAAACACTCGTGAGCCAGTTTTTCATGTTTTTATACATCAAAAAAAGTAAATAAGTGTCTTTTTTTCCAGTTAAATTCCTATGTTTACCCACCACCAGCTTAATTATTTCATTACAACTGATAAAATATAAGTGTCATTCTAAAAATGCACTATTCAGATAGACAGATAGATACTTATTCGGGCCAGTAGAAGCTGCCAGTACTCGATTTCAATCAACAACTAACTCTCTTTGTTTGAAAGAAATTATTTTGCATCTCAGCGTGTCCCACAGTAACCAGACCGTCATTCTGTACCCCAAACAGACAAGGCGTACTCCGACGCTGACCTGCAGGGCTCATCATCGGACAGCGAGGATGAACTGATGGGTCAGTATCAGGAAGCAGTCAGCCGCTCCCAGGGCCTACGGGGAGGAGCCAAGGCAGCCGCTCCTGTCAAACACGCAGGAGGTTTCAGCTGGGAGAGCCGGCAGAAGTACAGCCCCCTGACCGCTGATTATGACGGCTACAGCAGTGAAGCTTCGGCTGACGACGGTAGGATCGGTATCTGTGAAATTAATTAGAAACACCAGTATGCTTCCCTGTTAGTACTCATGTGTTTTTAGGTTATTGCTCCTTATAGTCAATTTGAATTTTTGGTTTATTTTTCCAAGAACATCCGCAGAGGACCCCTCAACTGTACAATCAAAAGTTGCAGTGAGATTGGAACAGATATTTCCCTCTTATCGCTGCAGTAAGCTTGAGTCAGTTGTACAGTCTCTTCTGCACCTCCACCATGCCAACAAACACACCACACACAACGTACACACTGATGCACACTGTCAGTTAATCCAGAGAGTTGATCAAAGCGAAGCTCCCGTTCAGCACACTCTCCGTGGGAGGGTTGTGAAACAGTCAACTGTCTGCATAATCTGCACAGCCTCACACTTTTCTTTTTTCTTTTATTTATTTCTTTTTTCTCTCATTTGACGCATCTCTGTTTCCCATCTGCCATATTCGTCATCACAAGGCATTTACAGTGGTGGATGGAAGTCTTTTTTTTTCCTCTTTCAACACAGACTGAACCACAGGAGAACACGGGCAGTGACCTATTTGGATTAGTCAGTTTGTTCTCTTATTCATCTGTTAGAATACTTGACTGGAAGTGTGCGTTGCTGATTTATTTAACTGTATACCACACACATTTCAACTAAACCCTGAGTGTGAATCAGCCATTTAAGGCCTGTAGCGTATTTGACATCACATGAAACAGTATACTGTAGTTATTTGTTATATTAGACCTAAACTGAGTGAGTGACTGAAAAGATAAATTTATTTTAAGTCTGTATGCCTAAGTTCACTAATTAACTTTCTTGCCGAGAGTTAGATAAGGAGCTACCATTTTTATGTCTTCATGCGTATAGTATAAAGCTAGCAGCTTCATACCAGCAGCTGGTTAACTTAGCTTAGCCTCACTGTCCTGAGGTAACAAAATCCACCAAGAAATGTTAAAGCTCACTATTTAGAAATTGAAAAAAAAAGAAATTTGTTAAAATGTATGTAAACACTGAAGTATAAAAACAACAAGTTGTGTTTTCCCAGGGTGCTATTTGTTAGCTTTTTGTTAGCCAGGAGTAGTAACTTCCTGAAGCCCTGATGTCACCGCAAATTGTTGTTTTCATAGTTTTACACTTGGGCTTTGTACAAAAGTAAGTAAAGACGATATAATGAATTAAATGATGAGCTTTAGAGATGATGGTAGGCTGATTTTGAGCCCTCAGACTTTATCCTGTCATTTCCAGTCTTTATGCTAAGCTAAGCTAAACGGCTGCTGGCTAGGGCTCAATACTTACCAGGGAGATATGAGAGCAGTATTAAACTTCTCTGTCAGCAAGAACGTGATTCAATTTATGTGCCAAACTATTCCTTCAAAGGAGGGAAATAATTAAAAAACTGCACTTATCTGTTACAAAATAGTAAATGTTAAAATCAAAACTAAATAAAACAAATCAAATGAGTCAAAAATAAAGCAGCAAATGTAACCTGGATGTTATGATTTAACAACTGCTTGCAATCAATTAAAATAAAGGAGGTGGCGATATCCTGCAGATTGTAACACTGTAGTTTTGTTTGGACATATACAAAGATGCAAATATGGTGTGTTGTGTTCAACATCTTCAGACAGGAATCAGCCATGTTTATGTCTCTCAATGTTTTTCAAAGACAAAAACAATCTAATCTTTGTCAGGGTCCTCAACTGGTGAATCACGTCTGAACCAGCTTTGTGTTATATAAGACAGTGGGTTCCAAGGCTGAGTGTCTGGCACCATCTATTTAAAGCAATGTTTGAACTCTTAGCTAAGGGATAAATAGTGCATGACATCCTTCTGACTCCATTAGTAAAGAAGCAACACACTGCACAAGGTTGTCGTTATGCAAGTGCTGCAAAAGTTGTGCGTCCCCTCATAACCACTAGATGGTCTCTGTCATCCTCAGTCGGAGTTCAGATATATGGGACCTGACTACCATACATCTGAAATTAGGGTACCAGGGAAAGTAAGGCTGTTCAGTGATATTTATATACATTATTAGATATTTAAAGATTTTCAGGTAATTTTGGAACGTATACACAGAAATTCCTGAAAATTATTTCATTTTGATACAAACCAGTTTTCTCTTAAAGGACGTGTAACTGAACAAAACACAACAACCTCATTTTAATCTCTGTCTCTCAGCCGCAGTGATTCTTCATTTTGAGGCTTTAAGGATAAGAGCTAATCGATGATTCTTGGCTGACAGTCAAGTGGCTCTCAGACAGTGGTGAGAACAAGCAATCTAGATTGCTGATTCGTTGCTGTCCACTAACGGGGACAATTTGCCAAAACAAAGTCAGATAATTGTTAATTTATTTTAGTGCATTCATTGTGTTTTGCTTGGTTTATCAGTGGATGAATATTGTGTGGATCTGCAGTGACAGACACGGTTCATGCCATGTGTCGCTGTTTTACCACCATGAATGAATTTTCAATTAAATTAATTTTTAATCGACAATGAGATTATTTACAACAGTGACTCCCATTGTTTTGTCTTATGACCCTTTAAAAATGATTAAGATGTCAATTAACTGTTAATTTTCTGATTGGTTAATCTTTGGATCAAAATTTCCTTAAAACACCTGCCTCAGCTTTTATGGTAGCTGGTTACTATGCATCTTGTTATTGACCTTCAGCCTCCTTGTGGCTCATTAAAATGAATGTGTTTATCAGGGTCTTAATTCCATCAAAGACAAGATGCTAGCATCCTTAAATAATCCAAGAGGTAATTTAATATTTTTAAAACGGTGGGGACCACAATATATGTGTAGCCTTCATACAAATTTCCACTGACCTTTAACTGGACATCAAAGGCTTTTCAATAAATGCATTTCAAAGAAGCAGTTCACACTGTTTTCTAGACTTTTTTGTTTTTTGGACAAAGTCATAGCTGACTTGTTTTCAGTGGTAGTAAGAGTCCTTGTGAGGGAGAGAGAGGCAGATTTGAGTCATTGTGCCCGGAAGCAATAATTTGAAATTTACCTGGTTTATTTATATGACAACATTTTATCTATGAAAGGTCTTGTGTTAGTGTGATTCAACTACCCTTAAAGGTTTGAAGGATTATGTTGAAAAGTCAAGATTCAAAGCCGATTACTTCTTCCTGTAAAATAAAAAAGAGGGCACAAAGAAAACATATTTGTATCATCAGATTATTACAATCAGCTTTTAATCCACAACACACTAATATAATCTTCACCAAGTGAAGTGAAATTCTTTCCATCCACGCCTGCACTTTGGTTGAAAGTATAGAGGTTCATTATTTTCCTCCCTGTGGTAATGCTTTGATGGCCATGGTTTTCTCTACCACCAAGTCATCATGGTTCCCAGCAAGCCATCATGGATCAGCAATGATGAAGCAGCAGCCTCATGCCAGTACCGACATCAGGTCACTCTTTCTCTGCAAACAGAAAAATATGAAAAACATGGACAGGGGTAGTTTCCATGATGTAGTTGAAGGTGATTTTTATTTACTCTCAGGGTAGACTTCATTCCATTAATTTCAAACAAGCTGTCGTAAAAGTTCTGAGGCGCCTGTAATATTTTCTCTCAATTCCCACTGCTGCTTTTGTTTGTCTGAGTATGAAGAGCTTCATCCTCGGGACATATGTATTATACATGTGGAGGATTGTGCAGAGGCTGCAGAATCAGGGAGGATGGTTTGCCCCGGTGGCTCCGCTCTCAAAATAGGAAGCCTCCCAAAATAGCAAGTAAGAAAGAAATGATCAGAGGTTTGTCTGGACCAGCTTCTTCTCTTTGAGGTTAGCATGCTGTCATGACCGGTTGCTGAGCGCAGTATAGCAACATGTCACAATACTATTTTTTACTAGTTTTCCCTTTAAGTGGTATAATGAATATTTTCAATGTAAATGAAATGATTTATTCAAACAAATTTATGAAAAGGAAGTGCTTACTATCATAATTGAATTACACTTTATCTTCCTTTTAATGAGTTGTTAACTTTGTGAAATAGGTTACTTTAGATGAGAAATGGTAGAAAATTTACGTTCTCTGGATGGAGGGAAATTCTAATACTCCATTTCACTAGCTAACTATCAATCCAGTCACACCACAGATATAATTACATTTGGTCGATAAGAACAAGTAGCTAGTACCTGTCAGTGCTATGGATTTGGGCAAATTTTAGCCTCATATTGAGTACTCTCAACTAATTTTAGAAGCAGGTGGAATTTTGGCCAGATTGGTAGTAGATTAATGAGAAATATAGAGTGTCTGCCCAGTTTTAGAGGAATAGTTGTCCATTGGGAAATACACTCATCTGGATTCTTGCTGAGCATTAGACAAGTAGATTGATACCACTTTCAAGTCTGAATGGTGAATGAAGCTATAGAGGCAGTTAGCTTAAATTGGCATAGTGACTGGAAGCAGAGGGAAAGAACTTTGCTCTGCACATGGCCAAGTAATAGTTCGGCACGTAACTACCCATAAAATCATAACTTTTCTTTTTAAATTTTTTGATTTTGAGTGAGTTTTAAAGGTGCTGGTAGGCAGATTTTTAATTTAATTTAATATTTTTTTACTTTTTTTACTTTACTGGACATTGACAGGCTGTTCTGAATTTTTAGGATGTAAGATATTACTGCCTTTAAGGAGTCATTAGTGACATTCATTTCAAAATACTGAAAAGCTACAATTAAAGTTATCTTTGAGTGACAAGGTTGGCACCGTTTGATTAGCGCCAAACTGCTGCTGGCACTCAAGCGCTCAGACTAAACAGTAGTAGGCCATTTTTTGGAACATTTACTATTGCAAATGTGACAAGGTCTTAACTAGTGCAGTCGTCACAGCCAGATTTAATGGCACCACTCAAGGTTCAACGAATCACTCACTCACATATTTCCCATACTCCTTTTGTCACAGGCAAATGAAAAGTGTTGGTGAGATCAAGCTAACAGTTTCTTCATATGCTGCACTACAGTATCTCCCAGGATACATTTTGTAAAAGACATGGGCTTCATGTATGTATGTAATGACCTGTATGACCTATAATTATTAGCTTTCTAAGAGTGACATGGAAAGATCAATACCAATCTCATGCTAATGAAGCTAGCTAGCTAAGATGTGGTTAGCCTGGCTTATCATAAACACAGGAAACATAAAGCTAGCCTGGCTGTCCAAAGTTAAGAAATCTACCTAGCAAGATCTCCAAAGCTTTGTAATTAGCACATTGTATCTCCTTGTTTAATATGTACACAAAAAGACAATTAACTCGATTTGAGGTTTTAACAACAACAGCCGGGCACAGTCGAGTCTTGTCGTCATACTGAGGTTGCAAAGTGTGCCATGAAATAGTCCATACAAAGATCCACACTAAAATTGTTTTAGTAGTATATAAAACTTGGTCACCAACAGTATTTGGCCTGAAATGGGTGTATTTTAGAGCTTTTGTGGGAGCCAGGCTAGCTATTTCCCACTGCTAGCAGTCTTTATGCTAAGCTAGGCTAATTACCTGATGATTAATTATATCAACCTTCTCATCTTAAAACAAAAGCATGTCCCAAAAAGTTGAACTATTTTGAAAAGGGAGCCACACACAAAGAGATGTAGTAAAATACCTTGTAAAAGCCATTCTCACAGTATTTTGCTGTATAGCCATGTACAGCTCTATAAAAACACCATAATCTGTATTATATCTATGTTCGGTCTCTCAGTATAACTTGTTACTTGTTTGATTTTACCTCCTACCTCTTACCTACATACAGCAGGTCACCTGTGTTTCCCCCTTCCTTACGACGTGGGCACAACAATAAAGTGTTGCTCCTCTCATTTGTCACCCACGATATTTATACCTGAGTTTCACAGTCAAGATTCAGAAGCTCAAACTGTTTCCCCACTTACAGAGGTACAAGAGGGCAAAACAAGGCAACTGCCAGTACAGAGGGGATGAAACTCTGTGAAGGAAGGGCGGGTTAGACGAGAGGAGGAATGGTAACCATCCCAATTAGCGGGCTGGAGAAAAGAGTAGTGCTTTTACACAGCAGCTTCCATCAAATCAACCGCCCCCGGCTCAGCAGGAAAAAAGCTGCTCAAAATGGATTTGCTCCTTTTATCAAGCCCTCCATGACACTTAGTTAAGACTCCTTTGCCTCTATCCTGCCACTGATATGTGCCACTTTGAGGCGGTGTCTCACTGACATTATTAAGAGCGAAAGTTTCAAGAACTTGGGAGAAAGCTTGAACAATGAGTCGCGGCGGATTACGTCATCATAGCGTTGGCTTTTTCCAAAAGTTAGGAGACAGCATGAGAAGAGGGTTTTTTTTCCAAGTTATTTTCTTCTTCATCTTTTGTTTTCTTTCTTTCTTTTTTTTTTTTTTTTGCATGAGACTGGGTATAAAGCACTCTTTCCCAGTGTCCCTACGGGAGTATTAGCATCGGCTGCTCAATTTTTGTGAATCCAAATTGGACAAGTGAAGCAGATTTGAAAATGCAGCTGGCAACACTATTCAAGGTTCTGTTTAGGTGCCACAGGGACGCTCAGTATAGCCTTTTTCTTTGCCTTGAGGGCAACTGAATCATTTAGAAAGGTTAGAGGCATGAAATCTGTGGCAGATTAAGAAGTATTCAGTTCAGTCCTTTAATGGTGCACATGTGATGTTTTATGTAGGTTGTACATTCAGAAGATTCCTCTCACAGAGCACATTTGCTCATGAGGACGGGCAGAGTATGTTCCATTTGTCAGTGAAAATCGAATCTGTGATGAATATAGTTTTGTACGACTCAGTGCTAAAGAATTACATGAATATAATGTACATTTACCAGAAAATAACCTAAATTATTGACACATTTATTCTGACTCAGGGCATCAGTAAATAAAAATATTGAATAACATTACAGAGACTCGGCAGAATTACATATGCAGTCATTAAGACTGTAAGCCTTTAGCAATGAGCCTGTGTATGTTCTCATTTGTCCAGGTCATAGTATCCTAAAGGAGTTTTTTAAATCGAAAACAACTGGACTAGGTTATTTGTCTGGGAAGACGACCAGGCTACGGACCAGTCCTAGCCTGGTCAGATGCGTACACGAACTGATGAAGCCTCTTGGATGAGAGGTGAAACGTCTTCCCAGACAAATAACCTAGTCCAGTTGTTTTCGATTTAAAAAACTCCTTTAGGACTTTAGCAATGAGTGCTTCACTTTTAGCAAGTTCTGCCTTTGCTATGTTGTAATCTAATTTTAATTCTGTATTGTAAATACAATACCGACACCTTCATCTTGCACTGTTGCTGAACATACATTAAATGAGAAGTAAACACAATCCTCTTCAAAATAAATTCAGTAAATCAATATACAGTAGGCTTATATTTTGAAAGTTGGTGAAAGCTGCTGAGATGAGATTTTAGAGCTGCATTCATTACATTTAAATCAAGCTAAAAATGTATCTTTGCCATTGATTTTACTTTAACTTTAAGGTAACAATACATTTTATTTTGTCACTTTTTTGGTTTTGCTTTCTCTTATTTTCTTTTAGCCTGTTTTTTTTGTGTCCATGTCTTTTGTAAAGAACTTTGAATTACCCTGCTATACAAATAAAACTGCCTTGCCTTCAGTTATAACTGCAGCTGAAGTGTCTGCAGCCACACCTGCAGCTCTGTAGTAAGGAAATGTGTGCTTTGCACTAAATGTTTATGTCACAACATCCCCTAAAACAAGAGAATGGGACAGTTGTGCTCTCATAACTCTGGTGCATTTATTTTAGCGTACACAGATCGATGTTTCAGCTAATTTACTTTTTTAGGGTTAATAAAAATCCTAGTCCTAAGGAAGGTAGTTTGCTGAAACATAAATCTTTACAAGTTGAAATAAAAGCATTTTGACTTTGTGGTTTTCCCATTCTGTTTTTATTATATCCACCTGCAAGTCAGCACCTCACCAGAACAGGTGTGTGTTTTTCCTCTGTCTTTTTTGTATGGCATGCCATCAAGAAATTTCAGACATTTCATTCTTAACCAGAATTTTAAACCTGTTGTGGGCACTAGTCAGGGGTCACGACAGTTAGTAGTTAGTCAAAGAACCATGAATACACAGTGTGTAAAACATTCAGTTGATGATGAGATATTTCACAGAATAAAGAAATATCAGGGAATCGCCAAAGTTGGTATGATTCATTTTCTGAGGATCTTGAATGTCTAGACCAAAGCAGATAACCTGTCCGACCAACTGATCAATATTGTCATTGCTAGAGCTCTGCTGCCTCTGTGGCTACAAAGAGCAAGAACCACAGTTGTCTGTCTTCTCATGATTCAAATAAAAACTCATATATTATAATACATATTGATATATATATATTATTTTGGTTCTTGAATTCCCTCTTATTTCCTCCTAACCAGTCAACTGCATCCAGCGGATGAGACGAACACCACCACTGGATGAGCTTCAGCCACCACCCTATCAGGATGAGAATGGCTCTCCACGGATGTCCTGCACACTGTCTGACCTAGGAGACGCCAAGTGTGATTTATCCCACACCAGCGGCAGTCCCCACCTGTCCTTTGGTAAATGTCCTAGTGAGGGCAGCGACGGTCATGAGACTGAGAGTTACCTTAACAAGGGCTATGAAGAGGATGTACCCAGCGACAGTACCGCCGTCCTTAGCCCAGAGGTAAATACCAGTGATATTATAACAATATCTGACTGAAAATTTATAATGATTGGTGAGACATGCACATTGAACTGGTCCCTGATTTATTTAGGATATGTCAGCCCGAGGATCAGCAGCGCGGCTCCCTAAAGGTTATGAACCAGATCCCATCGCAAAATATGGCACCCTGGATGTGGTATTCGACTATGACTCAGAGGAGCAGCAGTTGGCGGTGACCATCATGGCAGTAACAGACCTTCCCACCCACAAACGCACTGGCAACATCTCCTGGCAGGTCCACCTGGTGCTGCTGCCGACCAAGAAGCAGAGGGCAAAGACAGGAATCCAGAGAGGCCCGTGCCCCATCTTCACGGAGACCTTCCGCTTCAGCCACGTTGAGTCAGAGATGATCAGCAATTATGCCATCCGATTCCGCCTCTACAGCATGCGGCGGATGAAGAAGGAGAAGGTGCTCGGGGAAAAGGTGTTCTACCTCACCAAGCTCAACCTTCAGGGCAAAATGTCTGTGCCGGTCATATTAGACCCATGCTGTGCTCTCCCGGTAAGTAGGATCAAAGCAGGTGTTGGCTTTCAAGCACTGGTGCAACACCTCACTAATTGCTCCTCTATGCTTTCATATAACATTTTGTGAGGTTATATTTTCCAGCATAAGAGAACATTAAGATCTTGTTTGGTGAACCAGTTACTTTTGTTTTACTTGTTGGTTTAATGTGTCTGAGGAATAGATAATGGTGTGGTTGCCTCCATTTCACATCAGGGAATAAAACAACAGTCGATTTTTTGTTTTTCTATTGCTAGCATTTAATTTTACAGCAATATTCATACATTTCAAAGGATTACAGAGAGGAAAATCAGCCTAAAACAGCAGCATGTTAAAACCACAAGGGTCCATTATTCTACAAAGAATTTTTTATGTATTAGTTTACTTCCCTTTTTATTATTTCTCACAGTGTTTTTCTTAATGTGTTGGCCTTTAATCACGCAGGGATCCAGACTTCCAATTAAACCAATCATTTTATTCTTCTTTCTCCATTTCTGTTGACGATTCACCATATCCCTCCCTCGAATAGCGATTATCCAATCGTAGCATAGGAACCATTACTAGGTGTGGCAGGTCTGACAAGCTTTGGATTTGTCCATGTTGAAGTGTTGTGCATAGACTGAAGTAAGACTGATACTCAAAGTTTAAATAGCTTGGAGGGTAGTTTTCATTTTTTTTTAAAGTCTTTCAGAAACACAAGCAAAAGTGTAAGAAATGGATTTAAGAGTGTGTTAATCTACTCCAATGTTAGCGTTTCCAGCTAACTAGCTTACTACCTTAAGTACTCACGTAGCAGTACTTCCAAATCCTAGGAGTATGTTGTTAGCGCACTGATTTATTAGTGAAATTGCAGGTTATTATGACCCAGAGTTACAGTTTGGTGTTAGGGGACTAGTGGCAGTAGTAATTATGACAGAAGAAAAGTGAAAAGTGCAGTGCCGTAGTATATAGAGCGACAAAATCCGCTGTAGAAGGACATTGGGGTTGGAGAGCAGTGTTTGATTCCCATATGAAAATTGCAATTTAAGTGTCTTTTATCTATGACTGTTTGACCACGTTGATATTTTTGTAACCATGACAACAAGGATCGTCAAATGTTAATGAAGTACTTATTTTAACTCAAACCATAATGACTTTTATGTGGTCATTAAGGTTGGAGGACTTGTTAGAATAGCCAAAGCGGATTCCTCTCGCACACACACTGTTGTAAGCCATCACCGTGTGGAGCCAGGTCTTGTGTTAAAGTCTCTTCCCCCCTTGAATACAGTATTTTCCATACTGTTCCCCTCCATGGCAAAGGTTAGGACTTATATTAGGTTTAAGTGTTGCATAGATAACTGTTAGGGGATAATTTTGCACCCAGGTTAATCAGAGAGACAAAAATTGGTCGGAGTCAGCATTTAACTAGCTAGCTACTGTACAGTTGAAATCATGCAGATATAAAAATGTACAGTTTTTGGCTAGAAATGAGAAAGCCTGCTATTGTTTGCATCTGTCTGCTATCAAGGAGCCATTGTTTCACAAATTACTAAAAACTTTGAGTGGTAATCTTCTACCACTGTTATTGTAAACTGAAAAGGCCTATTAGAGTGGCTTAGCGAAAGGTCATTTGCCAGAGGCAGTGTCATGAGAAATATAATGTTATATAATATAATTTGTACTCTGTGATTTGTAAATGCCATTGATAGTGATGTTAATACATAAAACTTGAATTACACATGATGAATACTGCACTAGATAGGGTCAGTCTTTGCTGTCTTCGATTTTTTGTTACACATACCAGTGAGCGATTTTCTGAATGTCTTTGAACACTTCCAGGGTGGTGAATCCCAGGTCAGCCTCTCAGATATGACATGCAGCGAAAGCGCCTCATCATTCCAGTCAGTAAGTCAGACTTCCACCCCAGAGATCCTTGTGGGCCTGGTTTACAACGCCACAACAGGACGTCTCTCCGTGGAGGTCATCAAAGGCATCCATTTCAAAAACCTAGCTGCCAACAAGCCACCCAGTAAGTATCCTAAAACATTTTATTTGAGTAGTTGTAGTTGTGAAAAAACTGTTTCAGATACTAGAATGGAAAAGGACAAGTTGAGCCTGTGCATAGAGATTTGTTTAGGCAGCCATAATGCAACTTAAATCTTTGATCATATTGTAAAAATATGTGGTCTAACTTGTTTATTAAAAATATTGTGTGCTCTTTTTTGTTCAAATACAACTTAGCTATGACTATGCACAGCTTATAACTTCTCCAAATAAGAGATAGTCCGATCTATCCCAGCTGTACTACCTGCCTTTCAGTTTTCCTCTGAATTGATCCCTGGTTTCCCTCCTTTTTCCCGATCAGCCTCCTCAGGCAGTTTGCAGGGATCTGAGCAGCAAGCTCAAACAAATACTGCCTCTTGTTGAACTTTTTGCAATGTTGTTGGCCTTCTGACCCTGTTTTCTCTTTCCTCGCATCTTCTGTTATGTCTGCACCTGAAATTCTCTCACCCTACTGCCTTTTTGACATCTTGGTCCGTTGTTTTTCTTACTGCTGTCCAACCCTTGTTGTCAGATGGGCTGTTCTGTTGTCTAAAACACCTGATAGGTGGACAGGTTTATATTATCAGAGGTGAGTCTCTGTCCCTGCCGCAGTGAGGTGCTATACGTGTTGAATCCTGGACCTTTTCGTATTATCTTCATGGGTGCAGATAATTAAACACAAGGCATTTAACTATTTACTTTACTACAAATATCTGTAAAACATTTTCTTTAGCAATGATTGGAAAAAAATAATGAGTTCTGAAGAAACAGAAAATTATGACAACCAAGAAATTTAGCACAATAGACACTGATGAAACACGTTTATCTGTTTTCTTGCAGAGAGTTAGTTGAGAGGATTGAAAGCAGTCTTGTGTGTTTATGCCAATTATGAAGCTAGAGCAAGTGGCCAACTAGCTTAGTTTAGCGAAAAGCCTGGCTTTATGCTAACTATAACCAAACTCCAGAAAATTACAGCAACTGGCTAAAAATTAGTGCATCCCACAACCGCCATAAAACTTCAGATTGGTGACTTTACTCTTAATTTTTTAAACAAATAAAACAACACCATAAAACGTGTCAATTAGTGAGCTCTAGAGGTGCTACGGAGCCAAGCTAGCTCCAGTCTTTACGCTCAGCTAAGCTAATAGCATCTGGGCTGTAGCCTCATATTTAACGTACATCTAACTCTCGACAAGAAAACAAATACACTTGTTTCCCAAAAGTAAAATCTGGTGCAAAATCAAAATTAGTTGTAAAAAGGGGTAAATGGCACTACAGCAATGAAAACATTTTTAATTTACTCTTTCACACTTACACTTTAAACCTGTAACACTCATCCATGAAGATTATTGCTTGTTGTAACCTTTGTTCCCTCCAGTTCTGAACATGTGTGTCTTATTATGCATGCAGCCCTGTTACCCCCCCCCCCCCCCCCCCCCCCC
>NW_019525256.1:676516-714805 GCF_002814215.2 Seriola lalandi dorsalis
CCCCCCTTTTTTCCCCCCCCCCCCCCCCCGCTATGTGTCTCATGTCTTGTTTGTGTTCGTGCCTGTGATGCCTTGAAGTCTTTCACTCAGAAATAACACTTTTCATGCTAACTCAATCCGGTTTGCTTGGTGGCTGATGGCCAGCTAGAAGGAAATGTTGTGTGTCACTGAATGTGCTGGCTTAATTCAAACAGTACACTTTGGCATGCCTTGGGTGTAATTTTTTCATTTTTAAGCTCCATGTACAGCACATGAAACAGAAACAGGACTTTTGGGATAGAATAGCATAAATGTTCATCTAAAAGACACACTAGTGCTGTCCTCCCATTAATTGCCATGTTTCTCGTATTTATGAATGTCTGTAACTAATAACTAGCAGCCAGATTTTGACATTGTTTGTGCTTTCCTGAATAGCATATCCACGTACTGTAGTCTTCAAATTACGTTTAGGAAATAGTCACATCTGGTAAAAATCTTTGTGCAAAATCCTCATGAAGGCCTTGATTGACTTTGTGCGTTTCACAAAGTGGAAGGAGCGCAGTGAAAGATGCAGAGCAATTTCAGAGCTCCTTTTCTGTCATTTCAAAACAGTACCAAGCCGACGAGTCAAGTTAATCATCAGTCGCAGCCCCTCTCATTCAGCAACAATACCAAAGAGCCATGCATCACCGCTACTGACCACTTAAGACATCCACAGCTCCACACAGCCCATTCAGCAGCAGTCAAAAAAGAAATCAAGGCTATTTTTTTCACTGTGCTTTTATGTCAAAGAGAGCAACTGAATGTGTGATTCAGGGCGGTGAGCTAGGCGTTGGAAGGCAGCTGGCACTCGACAGCATGAAAGCCTCTGCAATTCATTCCTTATACTCCCTCTTAGACAGGAACATAATACACAGCATTATTACTGAGTATGGTTGTAGACGAGGGGCGAAACACTCTCAAAGACCCATTGTGATTGCCAGTCTTGCCTCATTTACTTTCAGCTGGATTTGTGGCTTCAGTTTATGTCATGATTTCAGCATGGAAATGAGGAGTGAATAAGGAAACCATGAATGCTGAATCACTTGATAATAGCAAAAGTGATAATGTTTTTCTTTTGGCTTTTTCCTCTTTGGAGTTAAATGAATGATATTTATTGGGAATAATTTTTTTTGGAAATGTGCACTGATTTACAATAAAACAGGAGGGAATCAGCTGAAAAACAAAAAGTGGGAAATGTCACACAGACTCAATTTTATCAGTAACCGAACTGCTCTACGCTTCATTTTTGAATACTGCTCGTATTAAACGTCCACAGATTATGTTCACTGTTTGATTATGAGGAAGCTAGACTTTTATTTGGGCCCAATCTTTTAAGGACATTAAAATAATACACCACTCACACACTTCTATATGTTTCTGAACATTTGAACATTTTTTTGCAGCAGACGTGCATCGCCTCAGAAATACGTGACTCACATTTTGGACAGAGCATGTTCTGGGACACTGCCCTGGGCTCTCAAAGTCTGTGCACATGTCATGCCATGACACTGACATCATGTTAAAGTCAGAGAAAATAATAGCAGCTCCTGGGGGGCTTTCCTGATGAGGAAAATTAATTTTAGCTCCATCATTTGTTCCAGAAAAGGCGCCTCATCCTCTAAGCACAAGCAGATGTATTACTAACTTTTCCCAAGTCAATTTTTATCTTGAACATTATCCCCTATTTCAGGTTAGACATACAGTAGTTGCATAGCAACAAGACTGAAGTAACGCTCCCCGAACCCTTTGAGTTCCTGCTCTCTGTTATCAGGAGCAGTCACAGCTGCGCTTTGTGTTTGATCAGAGAAAACTGCATCCTATGTGGTCAGGATCTTATACATCAGTTGCAGTGACATTAACAAGAACAAATGCTTTATGGGGAAAATGTGTCACACTTTGCTGCAGAGGAAACACAGCTGCAGCAGGTAGTGATGCTTAAATTCAAAGAGAATAAACTGGAGAGACATAAGGATTTTGCACAAATGACCCACGAATCTTTTAGCTTTGCAAAAATATTGAAAATTTATATAATTTTTTTTTTTTAAAGGTTCAAATAATTTCCCTTCTAATTGTCTACTCCACCGGTTTCCCATCTAGATACATACGTTAAGCTGACCTTACTGAACTCCATGGGCCACGAGATGTCCAAGTGTAAGACATCCATCTGCCGAGGTCAGCCCAACCCAACCTACAAAGAGACATTTGTCTTCCAGGTAGCTCTTTTCCAGCTATCAGATGTCACGCTCATCCTCTCCGTCTACAACAAGCGCAGCATGAAGCGTAAGGAGATGATTGGCTGGATTTCACTCGGCCTCAACAGCTCGGGAGAGGAGGAGCTCACCCACTGGACTCAGATGAAAGAGTCCAAAGGACAGCAGGTTTGCCGCTGGCACAGTTTGCTGGAGTCTTAACATCAACAGAAGTATAAGTCGAGAAAGTGCGTAGGGAGTAACTGCACAGAGCAGCCATTGTCCCAGATGAGTGAGAAATTCAGTTGGGATAGGGGAAATTGACAGAGCCATGTGTCAGCACTCAGAGTTGTTCAGCATAAGCATTTTCGTGGTGCTGTGTGTAAAGTCATATTGACAGCCAGTGATTAGTAGGATTGCCTTGTAATGTCCCTTAGGTTTCTGCAGATGGCACTCTTTTTTTGTCTATTGAACTGGTTAAGCCGGGACCTGTTCCAAGAAGCAGGTTCTGGATAACATTGATGAATAAATTATTGTCTGATAAGTTTAACATAGCCACACCTCTAGCTCAAACAACTGTGGTCTGGATTATCAATAATCCTGTCATAAAGGTCTCAGTTATGATTCTTGAGCAAACCCTCAAAACCAACCTCATTCGTCCCTGCATTTGTGGAACAAGTTTATGTCATGAATTTAATGGTTGAGAAAGAAAAAAATTCCATTAGAAAAGTGACAAAATCACTTATATGCCAGTCTGTCATCTGTAAAGTCTAGTACTTCTACTAGTCTTTACATGGAGTTTGCACCACTATTGTTAAAATGGCCCTGAAAACCTGTTTCTGAGCACCAGATAGAGTTTGAGTGAAGTATAAATGAAGTATAAACTTTTTCTTAGAAACAGTAAAGGCACAGTGGAATGAAAAAACAAGTTGTATTCTCCCTGGGCTACTTAATTCATTTTTTGCTACATACTAAATATGTGTAAAAAATGTTGATTTAATTATTATTGATTTTTTTTTATTTTATCAAAATGCCTCTCATTGCTCTCCCTGTACAACAGAAAATATTTTTAATGACTCACCCTGCACTCAGGGGAGGTTACATAAATATATCCAATCAAATGATTTGAGGTAACTACTTAACCCTGCCCATTATATAAAACACTTTTTAGCTAGTTGGTAGCTAACAGAGCAGTATGACTATGGGAGTTGTGTGTTTGGTTTTAAAACTGTGAAGTCAAAGAAATGGTTGAGATCTAATTTATTCTCTTAACCATCATCCTCTTCCTCCTGGTCTAACAACGCAGGAGAAGAAGGTGTGTGCGGTGGCTAACAGCGAGTCCTCTGCTGCTCCTTACCTCCATTTTTCTTTTCAGTTCCGTCCAAGCCACACCCACTTTGGAAAGATCCAATCACATCTAAAGGATCTGATTTTAATTCCTCTAGAAACTATATTGTGTTTCACTCAGAAATATATTACATGATTGAAGATAAAGACGCTATAACTTCAATTTCACTGTACCTTTAATTTCAACTGTTGCTTAATCATTTATTACTTAATATAAATATATTATCATTGAGAGGTACTTTGAAAGCAAGTTTTTAGGGACTTTAAGCAATTTCATGTCATGAAAAACTATATTTTCGCATTATTGTTCCAGCTAGCTTGCTAATTGTAGCAGCTGTCGTGTTACAGCAGTAAACGGGTCAGCACCTGAGCCAGAAAACACTTACCCATGGCATCACTGCATGTTTCTACTTAGCTTTTGGGTTTGAATTTCACCAGATGTCAGCTGTTTAAGCCAGAGGTGTGGCTACATGGAGCTAACTACTCCGTTCATCATGTATTAACCACGATCAAATCATTATTTCGGGACTAAAATCATGAAACGCACCATTTCTTCCATCCAGGAAAGACCTATGGGAAACAAGTTTCAGAAATTGAATGTGGATACAATTTAGGATAAATCACCATGATGTAAATGTTGCTAATTATTATTTTGCCAAAATTTTATTTGCCATTTGTTGCGTTCAAACGTGTGCAGGACTCTGTGGGATGGATGAACATTGAAGGATTTTTTAGGCCTAGGTGATGATGGCCTATGAGAGAACTTATGGAGAATATATTTGAGGATTGAGTTGAAATTACTACACTTTCATGAATCCCTGTCTCAGTCGACACTGCCAAGGTAAATCATCTCACCATTGTCTGAGCCTCTACTTAAAGTCATCAAAAACCACAACTAAATAAATTTTAGACACTTTCGTCAAGCAAATAAAATTTATGACAAATAACCTGACATCACTGACAGCGACACTGTCATGGTTGATGATGAGATGAAGCGCAGTAGTGATCCCTGAGAAGAAATGAGCATTTCACAATGTCAGATATTTTTGGAAGCATTGACAGATTGAGATATGTTATATATAGAAAAGTGTAGTAGTTACTGTGGTGGTTGTATGATCTTGAGTTTCCAACCACCATTCAAAAGTTATACCGAATGTCAAAGATTTTTTTCAAAGAAATTTCAGACACCTTCTTATGGATATATCTTGAATAAAAATAACTTGGTAACACATCACAGCAGTCAAGCTAACAGGTGAGAAGAAAATGTACCTGTTACTCTCTTTTACCTGCTCTGGTGCTATGTACGTGCTGTGGCTATACACACACACACACACACACACACACACACACACAGACACAGACAGACACAGAATCCCTTGCCTTATGCTTTAGTCAGTTCATAAATTTCTTTAAGTGGACCCAGTTCAAAGACAGACACAGACACACCCTGAGAGCACACAGACCTGCATCGGTAATTACAGAAAACACACACACACACACACACACACACACACACACACACACACACACACACACACACACACACACACACACAGTGCAGCACCACTCAACCCCACTGAAGGGAATTCAGTCTTTAAGAACTGTTTTCAAAGGAGCCTCGGTGTGTATCAACAAACTCGCAGAACGTCTACAGGAATGTGGGTTGTATTTTTAGCTGTGGCCACTTTCTCACTTCATTTAATTTACAGACAACATAAAATACATATACTCTTTACTGTGCCTGTGTTTGTGGTGAAAGCTAGCTTTGTGCATTGTTTACCAAGTAGAAGTGTGTGTGCGTGCGTGATGGTTGAATGGAGAGGTACAGTAAAGGGGGCGTGGGGGGGCTGTGATATAGGTAGTTGTTGCATTTTCTTGTTGGGTGTGACAATTTTTGACTTTAATTATATTTAGAACAACTCACTTCTTGATTGTTTGCCATATACTTTATATACAGTAAATGTTTTCTTATCTATTTTTGTAACAATAATGGGGAAGAAATTGTGTCAATTGAATCAAATATTAATCCACTCTGTGAGCAATACTGTTGTGGATTGCTACTCTTTATTATTTTAGTTTACGTTTTAGAGGATAAAGTAACACTATTATGTCTTATAGCTCTGGTCCTCTTCACATCTCCATTTCTAAATCCAGAAAGGGACGTGATGGAGACCAGAAGAGCTCATGTCAAACCAATCTGTCGAGACTTTTCAGCTTTGATGCTTTCTAACAGTGTGAAACAAAAGCACAGCCTTTACAGCACAACAGCGAAACACGCCATGTGAAAGACTAGCAGTAAGATCAGTCGTACACACAAAGAAACATCATATGATTTGTATCCAGAACAACCAGCTAAGACTGTAAATCCACTGTTACATGATCTATCATGTTTGGTGTAATTTCTTCTCAACTTTTCACATTTGATTTGACTCTAGTAATTTGATAAACCCACAAAAAGAAGCACACATCTTATTATTAGTGTGATTGACATGAAACTTATTTTTTGAATGTTAAAACCAGGTCTTGCTACCAAATAAGGAGGCAAAAAAAGGTCATAACGACTTCTATCTTTTTAGCAACTCAATACCTCCATCTGAAGTTATTTAATAAAATAATAATAATGATAATCTTTATTTATAGAGCATTTTTCTAAAAACATGTCACAAATAAATAACACTAAATATTGAATTAAGAAACTTTGAAATATATGGCTTTACTATATTCTTATTTTGGATTTAATTTAAATTTCCGAGTTTTATTTTTTACGTAAATTTTTTTTAAGTTGTGAAATTTCAAAAACTGAGTGATTTTAGGGGTTCACAAATTCAGACAGAAAATTGTCTAAAAATTCATGTACAGTAAAAAAAAAAATCAGACTGAAAAAAATTGAGACAACAAAATTTAATTATAAAATTAAAATATACTATATTAAAATGTACAGTAAACATCTGGGCTGTCGAGGATTGATCAGACCTCTATCCGGTCATGTTCTGTCAGACGTGGTGAAAGAAGTTCAAATGAATGACAAGAAAACCCTTAAATTTTCCATTTTCTGTTTGTTTTGAAATTCAGACCATATAAATTCAGATAGATGGTTTTCAAAGTAAAATACTGTATTTGAATGCTACTAATTTAGTGGTTTTTAAATTTCAAGATTTTATGGCCTTTCTTTGCTCCTGCACCAAACGACACAGACACGTGGTAGAACATCCTCTTTCAATGTTTAGCTAATCTTTCACAAGATGTGTTTCACTAAAAAGGTTTTTAAAACAACATATTTATGCTCTGCAGTATTGTTTCTTTTGATTTCATGTTCTTGGCACATTTTGAAGAAACAGTTTTCTGGTTTTTAATGCTGGTTTTGATTGGTTTTTTTTTTTTTTTTCGAAAACTACCTATGCCACAGACGGCATCGGTGCCTTACTGTTTTTCACTCAGCTACCTTGTGTCACAGTGTCTTAATGTATTTGTAAATGTACTTTTCTTCTGTACTTCAGGCTGAGTTTGAGTTGTAAAATGTCTTATAGATTGATTTATGATAGAGACAGTTTATATGTGATGATATTATTGTTTAAAAAAGAGCAACAAAGAAAAAAAATGCAAGTCTCTGAGCATTTTTTTTTTTTTGAAAAAACACATCTCATCATTTGTGTGTGTTAACATGACTGACATTTGCCCTAAAGCAACCACACTAGTGCTGTTATGAACAAACATTTAATTTGTACTCTGTATCTGGAGGCGCAGGGGGTTGCTTGTAACACAGTGTTGAGCCTATTCATACACTGGGGGTTTGGGCTTTTCATAAGTTTTGACTTTAATACAGTTATTTAAGTCTTCAAAATTTAAATTTGACTCACCCCGTGTTGCATCGAAACAACCAACAGGTGGAGCAAGTATTGCATTTCTTTGCTAATGCGGCAGCGTGGCAAATAAGCACTAAAATAACAAATTTGAACGTCAGTGATTTTATAAACTTTTAACTTTTGATTGTCCATGAATTTATTATTCTAGAGAGTACTGCAATGTTCTTACTCCGAAATCAGATTGCCTGCAGCTTTCATGGGGACTGGTTGACTTGTACAGTGTTGGCTCATTTCACTGAAAACAAAGTGCCCTACAGGTTGAAGTAGCTTCTTAGTTGTTGAAAATAAAGAAGAAGCAGTGGGATAGTGGTGTACCTGAAAGAGATTGAGAATGGACACCTACAGAAATGGAAAAGACAAATGTTATCAGGTGGATATGTCCAGTTGTAACATCCACTATATCTTCCTTTGAGTCCAAATTTGATCTTGTTGTTAAAAAAAATAATTGAAAAAGCATATTAGGAAGCACTTGGGAGGAGTGTTTGCCAGATAATAACTTTCAAGCCATCAGTTTTTGTTCTGCTCTGCAGGGACTTTGTCGTGATGTAGGTCTGACTGAACTGACACCCCTGCTTTGTGTGATCTTGGCACAAACCTGAATCTTTCATTTCTAGTTTAAGCTGCCGAAAAAAAGGTAAAGAGAGAGAAAACAAGATCAGAGATATAAGGTTTTTACAATTAACTGTGTTCTCCAGCACATTCCACAGCTGAACACAGAACAAAGCGCTTAGGGGGAGAAATGCTGGAAAATAAGATTCAGTGGCTGCTGCTGAATCAAAGGGGAAATGCATAACAGATGAGAGCGGCTTGCTCCCTCCCCTCTCTTTGTCGGTCACATCCCTGCAGAGCAGATATCCAACACACAACCCATCTAAAAAAAAAAGTGTTGGAATGCCTTCAAGTGCTGTCGGAAATATGATGATTACGAATTCAGCACACAAGCCTGGACAATATGGTTTTAATTTGACATGTAGGGGACTGTTAAAGGGAAATGAACACCAAAGTAAATGAAAACACTGAATAGTAAGAAAGTGGTTAAACTGATGATATGTAGCTATACATGTTAACATATATATATATATATTAATGGCTGACGCACATACAAGAAATCAATTAACTGATATTACTTAAACATAATCAGAGCTGAAACATTTAATTGACTGACATGAGAAAAAAGCAAAAATTTTGATTAGAGCTGCAGTGAGCAGTCAATTAATTGGTTAACAGAATGTCTGCATCTATTTTTACAATCACTTTTTCAAGCAAAAATCGCATTTGATGGTTCTTGGCCTCACATTAGTTTTTTTCAGACTAATGGTCAGAATTTCTTTTACAAAGCAAATGATTAATCTTTCGATCAATTAAGAAAGATAAAGAGATACTTTTAAAAAGTGTTGGTTGCAGACCTAATCGTCATTGATCAATTTATCAAAAACATTTTTCATGTAAAAAATGTTCTTCTTCCAGGTTTTGCAGCTGTGAAATTCGCCGAGAAAACAATTAACAAATAATTAACAAATTAATCAATAATGAAAATAATAGTTAGTGTGGGGCCTAAACATAATCAGCAAGGGCAGTAATTCTAAAACTGTTAGAATAATTTACCGGCTGTTCACCTTCAACTTGTTGACCAAGAGAGTGGGCTGAATTCCGAGCAGCACTTGAACTCCTCAGCAGTAGTTGACTGGAGGGAATGGAGCTGCGACGCTGGTGTTGTTTTCTCCACCACACATTCATATTAACTGTCAACCCAGCCGTGACGACGTGAGCTGCTCGGGACCTTCAGCACGGGAAACCACCGTGAATGGACTAGACTACCACACAACCGAAAACAGCAAAAGCTCACCTTTTTTTCTCTTCACTGAGGAAAGGAAAGAACAAAACAAAAAACAAACAAAAAAAACAGCTGTGTACCTTTGCCAGTGAGGAAAGCGCGTGGGGATGCTTCGCGCGGGTCTATTGAGAGAAACGCGCGCGCTTAATGATTAGTGTTTAGACAAGTAGCCAATTAACCAGTAATTACGTAAGTAGCGTTTAAACCGCCTGTGTGGTTCGCGTGTCTGCTAGTGGGCTAAAATTAGAACAACACGGAGCCAGCGGAGGACACGATAGTATTTATTCAGTAGGAGTTTTTCATTTTTCATCAACGCACCTTGGATTTCAGTCGTTATCACAAAGCAAGTGTGGAGCCGAGGACGACGTCAAAACAATTCAACACAGGTAAGCTAACATTCCTACAGCTAAATATGTCATGAAATGTGAGTATCAGGTTCACTGTATTGAGAAGTAGAAGTATGTAATATAATTTTTGCCACCATAAGTTATCCCTCTCTCATACTATAGTGTTTTTCTTAATACACGAGGTCCAATTTGTGTGTTTCTTTGTTTCCATAATGTAATGATAAACAAAACCATACAACATCCCATCTGGAGTCAGACTAAATTTTGGCAAGTGCACATATCTTGTTGCCGCCCATACTTAATATGCTGTTCAGTTAGGCTACACTGAGAAGGAAAACAATGAGTTATTCTTAAGGTTATTTATTTATTTATTTTTAAAGGGTATATAAAAAGTACTTTTCCAGAGTAGTTCTGCTTAATTTCAATCAAGTCAAATTAACAATCATAATAAAACTTGTGGTTATTAAAACTGTGTATGTTGAAGATAATTCTGTTGATTTATTTTAATTGTATTAGTGAAGGCAATGTGGTTAATGAACATTCACTGAACTGAGTAAATTATTGGATAAACCTGTATTAGATTGATTGGATCTGATACCACAGGATTAATGAGAATCAGGGCAGTCAATAGCTCATAAGTATGACATGACAGAGACCCTGGTCTAACACATTATGCAGGCTGACATAACCAGCCACCCTCCTGGCATCCATCCAGCCTCACTTCATTATTTTGTGGGGACAGCGCTTGGCTGCAAATCCTGAAGTGGCGGTTGCCTGTATTACTGCTGCCTTCTGAAAGGACGGGGGTTTAGGCGATTTAGCTGAATTCTGAGCTTCTGTTGTAATTCTCTCCTTGATGTCATTTCTGTGCTTTCTTAGACTTAGTGTCACAAGCTCCAACTCCACTCAGAGTGGACTATTAACACTTTGTTAGCCCCAGAAAGGATTAGAAAATATTCCAGCATAAGGTGTCTTATGAATAAATATCATAAATAAACTCTAGTTCCCCTCTGTCTCTCACCTTTATCTGCCGTTTTGGGAAAAGAAAGGCTTCTAGCGCAGTGGGCTGGTAATAGGGTTGGATGCGCTTCACCTCCACTCACTGCCAACAACATCCGGAGTCACTTGCCAGGAATTCCACCTTTGCTATTTGTTTCCCTTGGAGGGAAAAGTGTGTTATGTGGAATATAGAGAGGCACGCAACAGGGAGGAACATCCAGCTTGGATTAAACTCACAGACCAGAGAAGAGGGGTTGTAACAAGAGGAAGCACTCTGGCTTTGCAGCATGGTGGACGGGTTCCTGGCATCTAGCTTGGGCAAGTCCGATGCCAGATTCCTTCTTTTTGCCGCCTGCCAAAGCCCTCCACCCCATCGTCTTTATCAAAAGCCCTTACTGCGATTCCCCTCTTTCAGTTCTGTCGCTACGCTATCAATCATATCTTGCTCTCAGCAGACTCTTCTGCTCATTAAGGATGTGAACCTGTAGGTAGCCCGCAGCCCCCTAGACATTCATCTCTCTCAGCAGGGTGCAGAGCCTCACATCTGGAACAGCATTTCAAAACATGGCTCTTAGCAGACATGTAGTGTACGCTGAAGGAGATTCAATACATTTTTAAAGGCTGCCTTTCAGCAGACGCAGTGCCAAGCATAAAATTAACATCACTTGAAGTGCACTGCTCATACACAAACCTGTAATGGTTTGTAATTTGCCAGAAAGGCAGGATAAAGCAGGTGCAGTGGATAGTGTATATTCCAGTGGAGTCACTGGTGATGATAGTTGGCTGGCTTCACATCCCATTCCCTTTGTCCCTCTCTTTTGCTGCTCTGTTTTGTGTAAAAGGTTTCAGCCAAGACAAGTTGAGCTGCTTTAGTGTGTGTGTGTGTGTGTGTGTGTGTGTGTGTGTGTGTGTGTGTGTGTGTGTGTGTGTGTGTGTGTGTGTGAGAGTGTCAGTGTGAGTGTCAGTGTGAGTGTGTGTGAGAGAGAGAGAGAGAGAGAGGACTGCAGGGTGTAGCCCCAGACTTCTTTCTTCCCCTCAGGCACTGCTTCCCTGTCATGAATACGCCTTTGTGCTCCAGAAAGACACACAACTAAGGTGGACAACTTGAGAGGAGAGGAGAACACACATTTGTTTCTACACAAGTGTAAAAATAGAGGAAGGTGTGACGTGACCTTTTTTTTATAGCAAAGACCTTATGACTTGCATTTGCAATTGGGATCCTACAACTAAAAATCCTTTAGTTAATTCAAGAAATATATTTTCTCTGAGATTCTTCTCAGTACTTTCCTCTATATGTCTGTAATTAATAGTTAAATCCAACATGTGCAAACGATGGTTCAAAATGCCTCACATTTCATAAGGTAAAAGTAGTGTATCATTTACTGTAATTAGTTAAATATGTGTGATTGTGGTAGATTTCACAGCCCTTTTATTAGCTTTGAAAATGTCCTTCGGTTTAAAAATTCAATCAACATTGTCTGTACAGGGGTGTAAAAAGGATTACTTGGGGATATTGTAATGTGACAAAGAATATTTTCTTGTTTGTTTGTTTTTAAAATAAGCACATGCCAATGCCCTTGTCTTTAATGTGGTGCATCCACCTCCAGGAGAATGGCACTGACGTACCCACAGAGCCCTGGCCTGTTAACCCTCACAGCCACAACAAGCCATCCCCAGATAAACCATAATGCAGCTTCGTACAGCCGCCCTGTCACAACACATGTGTCACCACTCAGCAAGAAGAGCGCCGGGTGAAACCCTAAGGGCTCTGAACCCAGCTTAGTCACGCCACCGCGGCCAAGACGGCCCTCCACCATTTGCACACTGCTCTGATGACTCTTGACAGGCTGCAAGCTGGCACAAACACAATCTAAGATGCAACCAAAAAAAAAGAAAATATCATCAATATCATACAGCATAAGAGAGGAATGTCAGAGGAGGCTGCCACTTGGCTGGCTGTTATTTTCATCATCCCACCCTTTTAAAACGAACTTACCACTGAGACAGGAATGTTGATATGGACTGATTCTGCAAAAGCCTAAATTACATTCAAAGACTACGTCTATTTCTGCCCAATGCCAATATGGAAAAAAACAATACAATAGTTTTTTAATCTTGCAAAGCTTGCAAAGCAGCTAGATTTCTCAGGAGCGAGAATCCATCTTGCCAGGCTCCAAGATATTCACTGGTGGCTGAACCACAGTGGCTTGGGCCAATCAGTGTCCTATGAGGAAGAAACTACTGGCAGGTAGAGGTATGTCTTAGGTGTGATGACAGCAAGTTCGTTAACAGCATTGATGGCTCCTAAAGAGGTTAGCATAGATGCTGCTATAGCATCAATCCTATCAGAACCTGAGAGCATGGATGCAGAATCTGATTATCACCTGCCAAGTATTTTTCAAAAGCACCTCCTCTTTCCGAAACACTTTTCAATGGAGCCTTCCCAGATGGTTCTGTGTAGCAAACCGTCTGGTGTGTCAGGTTAATAAGTTATCACCAACATATTATCACCGTTGGATGTAAATTACATGTGTAATTCTCCAATGTGAGCGTAATTCCACTAAACTGGCCTTTAAAAAAAAAAAACCTTCCTTAGATCATGAAAATGTGCCTGTTGTCTTCTTTTTCATTATAATATTAATCAGGCATAGAGATATGCGCTGATCTAAATGCCATCTGGCTTTATTATCAATGCCTTGAATTATGCCACAGACACATTGTTACTGTACATTACATCCAGTATGCGTGCTCAGCACTTGAGCTACAAAAATATACAAGTATTAGAAGAAGTAGAACAAATGAAAATAATGGTACTAATTTAAGAAAGGAGGGCAAAGGTATCACACTGCATGGCTCTCTGAAACATGTTTTGCAAGTGTGCCTGGACATCCTGTGCAAAAGTTTGCACACATAACTGTAAGTAACGTTTATGTGTGCACAAGGAGGTGTTGCATTTACTAAAGCGCTGTAGGAGCATTTTGAGCCAGGCTGTTTAACAGTAATCTAAATGAGGGCTCACACGTCTTACTTAAGGCACACAAAAGGCACACAACTAAAACATTTTGTAAGCATCTCAAATCCTACACAAATTCCTAAGCAAGGATCTAATGTCACACATAAGTATATTAAGGAGAAGACCTATGAGGTTTTCAGCGCACCCAAGTTTCCGTGAAAGCCCAAAGAGCATAGATTCAGTGTTTTGGCATTGATTTATTTTTCGAGCATGCCTCTGCAAAGCCTCTTTGGCTTTTATGTCTAATTGCCCAGCGTGGTTATTCTCAGTGTTTCTGCGCGAATGTGGTCCACTCTACTAGCGGGGGGCTAATTGCTTGCTATTTGAGTGTCTCAGTTTTGATTCATGGCGTACAGTGCGTTGTTGTTGCTACTCTGAAGGAGAACTTGATGTCATGAAACCTATTATCTATTCTCTATCTGTTCTGTCTTGCTGTGTGCTTCACCCTCTGATGCCAGCACTTGCACACTCTCCGCCCCCACGCCAACAGGCATATTGACGGAATGAAGCTTCTCCATACTGAGAAGAAGTGGGCTGTATCTTGGCTTAGAGTTCTCAGTTACAGTATGACGATCAACATCAGATGACTTTCTCTCCTACAGTTTATTAGTCATTAGCCCGCTTTCTTCCTGGTGTTTACCTGCAGTTTTCTACTTTGTACGTGGATAGTGTCTAGATCCAAGTATGTACATTAAAATAACAATTTTTCATAATGTACTGCAGAAGATAGAAGTGCTTCAGCGAAAGGAGAAGAAGACAGGAAGTAGATGTACACTGTCCAGATTTCAGAGCATTAAAAAAGAAGGCCAAAACACACAATGTAAACTGTATACATCTACATAAAACACTGGTAGTGCTAATTCTCCAGTTGGGTGCCATTAAACCATGGGAGAACAATAGGATGCAACAAGATGTCTTAATTGAAGGAAAACTATATAGAAAATGTTTGTTTCTTATTATTAGTTCATAGTATTAATCTGTAGAGTGTGACATTCTCCTCATTGGTTCACACATCTGATGTTTCCGTCTCATTTCTCGTCTCTTCAGTTCAAGCTGGAGTGACATTACAGTGGCATGCATCATGTTCATCATGATTTATTCACTCAATCTGTTCCATTGCACTTTGTCGCATTTTGCTTTTACAGATTTAATGATTTTGTGTGTGCTTCGTAGTTATTTTGTACATGTCTGTACATTTCTGTGTCCATATTTTTTGTATTGTTGAAGAGTCAACAGTTTAATATGTGTGGCGAGAAGTGTTTTCTGACTAGTTGTGAAGGGGTTTTGTGTCATATTTGATTGGAAATGGAACATTTGCAATAGCACCTAGAGTTGATGTCAGTGTACTTTCCCAGTGGAATTCAGTCTTGAGTGTGCATGTAATACAAGAGAGAAAGGAGGATATAAAAGGCTATGCATCAAAGTGTTGCAGGTGACCAGGTAACACTATGAAGATACAACAGGTACTCCACATGTGACAGATTTCTGTGGCTCTGTCCCTGTCAAAACACATCAACATTCAGTTTCTGTGTGTGTGAGCACAGGCAGCAGGCATCAAACTAAAAAAGAAATGCAGGGGAGCAGGGACAGCAGTGCCAGTACTCAAGTTTTCCCTTCCTGTGAGATTCAAAGTTCCTGCCGTGAGATCACAGAGCTCTGAGGAAGCTTGGTGTTGAATCTCCTTTCAATGCAACCACAGGCAGCTCTTTCAGGGCTACGCCCACTTATCTTCTCACTGTGGAGATGTATCACTTAGATTTGGTCCACCACACAAACTGTCACTGTAAACACACACACACACACCTGTCTGTTTCTATACAGGAATAAGTACTGACATACACAAGAGCTGACACTGACAAGAGCTGACATTGTCAAGAGTGACTTATAAAAGGATTTTTCTCACTTTGTATATATGCACAAGGTTACTGTCAACGCACTTCCCAGTGCTTTATACATGTGGAATACGTTTCAGACAACTTTCCTGCCAGTTTGTTCCCTCAAATTGGCCATTTCCGGTGAACTGTCTCACCAGTAAAATGATCTGTAAGACATGGCACATGGTTCAGCACTATGGTTAAGCATTAAAACCATTTACGTGTCTTTACATTGTCATCAAGTTGCAGTTATATTTGGTCTGTTAAAAATAACAGAAAATATGGTATTTGTATTATCAGGATTTGACAGTTAATCACAGATAATCACAGTTATTCCTAGATGATACACATGGATAGACTGTTTGTCTACGATTAATCATGTAATTTGTCTTATTTAGCAGTTTTCAAGTTGTAAGCATTTCCTTTACACACAATCTGTAGCCATCGTGGAAGATACGGTGTGCAACAACTTAACCAAAACAGATGTTAAGATTTAGGCAGTGAATTGTTACCTTGTTCATCTTTGGGAAAATTAACAAGGTCAAAAACAATGAATTGTCCTTAGCTGAGTTAGGAAATTGTAGTCCAGTCATTTGATAATGTTCTGGTTTAAACCAGATGACAAATGCATTATAACTGCTAATTTTACTGCAATAAAGAGGGAGTTTTTTATAAAATATTTTTTTCCCAGAAACACATAATTATGATAACTTATTGAGATCTTCACCCATATAAATTTGTATAATAATAACACAGTCCTATGTTTAATCCATTATTTTTTTTTCTGTAATCATAAATGTATAGCCAGTATGCAGATGCACTTTGTTAGTCTTTATTTGGTTTGTGATCTTGATGCACTGGGTGTGTTCGTTCGCATTTATGGTAATGGAATATGGCAGAACAAAATCTTACCAACATACTCCCGCCTGCAGAATTCCCTGTTCAACAATTTATCTTCCTGATTGTGAGCAGTTGCTAAGATGTGACACAGTGCATGCTTGTGTGTGCTGTGAAGACCCTCTCGGGCCACTTGGGATCTATTTTGATGTGAAAACCACAGACATGAACTCTTTTCACGGCTATCTGTTTCCCTAAGGCTCGGAAACACTTACTACAAACCTGGCCAAAAGAACAGGGAGTAAACACTTCACAGACACACACACACACACACACACACACACACACACACTCACACAGAGTAATACAGCATACACTCAAACACATGCTGGATCGATTAGCATTTTTGAGAAAATGACTTTGAAAGAGCACAAAGTTTATTAGAGGCATGTTTCATACTTCAGAATCACTGTACAAACGAAATCTGCCCCCATGCATGGCTTAAATATCAGTTTTTCTTTGACTGTTTTTCATTAAATGCAGGTTGAGATCGAGGAAGTGGAACTTCGAAACACTCTTAAAAAGCCACAGCTGACAGAATGAAGATAACAAGCAGATAAGCTAAAAGCCCCCCCCATATATTGTTACACTGTTTACTGTCAGCCTGTTTATTTTTCAGGTTGCTATTTGACACAGGTGGTGGTTTACAGAGTGAGGGTCATAGTTTACCAATCGTAATAACATAAATGCCTGCGACCAAAGACAGAACCACTTTCATCATAAAAACCACCTCCTGTTGATATTGTGCAGCAATTGCAAACGAAATGTGAAAATAAAAGCTGCTGGCAGTCGTACAGTCCTCATATCTAAGACGTGCAGCAGAGGAATGCCTGTGCAGAAAAACAAAAATGGATGTGCTCAGTCAAACCTTGACTACCTGAAAACAGTGCAAAGTTGAATGGTGAAGCACAGCCGGATTTCTTTTATTAATGTGTTACACTCACACTTTTTACTAGAGTTATACCAATAAATCTGCTAGGCCAATATATTGACCAATGTTGTTGACCAATTTAGATTGTAGACATGCTGGCATCAGTGTATATGTCAGCCAATAAGTAGCCAGAAATGGCAGTACAGTAATTTATAAACAGTGTCAACATTACATAATCAGATCTTTAAAACTAATTAATATTTGAAACAATGGGTCCTTGGTTTCAGACAGAAGAAGACAAAAACAGGCTTCTCATTTATAGCTAATGACCTGCATTTTACTTTCTGAATCGACAGTAGCTACCGAGTGAGCTTATTGAGCTAACGTTACATCCATGAGCTGGTTGAAAAAGCTGTCCACGGCTGACATTTTCATGTTTCTGGATGGCTTTTAGAACTTTTAAAATAAGAATTGGTCATGGCTACATATACAATATTTTGCTAACAGACTGAGTCAAAAGCTTACAGGTACCGGGCAAAACGTCAGCATCCTCATGATGCATGAACTGGATGTGTTCTTGTACTGCATTGTGAAGCTAGTTAGTCCCATTAAGGGGTCACAAAATGATTAATAAGTTAGGATTGAGATTTCTGCTACTTTTATTCTGAAATTCTACAGGATTACTTCTTTAAATTGAAAACGATTCAAATGACACAATCAAATGAAAACATACTTTTTTAAAACTATTCATAACTCACTGACAAAGGTCAAAAAGGTTGGAAACACTTTTCTAGGGTGTGATATTTATTTGATATAAATTTTTTCCACAGCTTGCTGGAACTACAGGTGTAAGCATCTTCCACCTTCAATTTAGTTGTGGAAAACAAAAATGAAGCTCTTTAAAGGAGCTATTGCTGAGGCTAGTGCTACATAGTTACCAGTCTAGAGGAAACATGAGTCCAGCATCAAACTTCATTCCTTTACTCGCTAACCAGCAAGCCTCGGTCCATCTCGTCACTTTCTGATAGCAACTCACTGTAGCCTCCAATCTGCCCTGAAGACGTAGCACTGCTCAGAGGACGTATTGTAACCTCTCGTCTTGTCAGGCAACCATCGCCACCACCCGCTCCCGGCAAGAAACTATGTTCGGCGGAGGGGAAATTTTACAAATTGTAAAGTCTGTCTCCATTTACATCACTCACATTGTGCAGAGATTGGTTTTCATCCAGAGGTCACTGCTGCTCACCTGTTTCTCTAGATTTCCTCTTGAAGAACAATGCAGTTGTATGGTTGTGGGCGATGCTCTTTTTGGGGAAAGTAAACTAAAATGGATCTTTGTTTAAATGCAAATAAAGTTACCCAAACAATACCCAAATTTAATCCAAATCCCTAATTAAAGTCTTCAAAGCTGCCAAAGACTCTGGATATTATTAGAATGTGGATTTCAAAAATAGCTTGGTTTGAGGAAGATAAAATAACACATACAGTATACTGTATGTGTGTGAGGGGCCAGAGTTTGACATTAGTAGTGTGGTCCCAGAGCACGTTGGTTGACTATCATGGCCTTAGCTGACTTTCTTTCCAAAATATTTGAGGACAGTACAAGCTGTGCATGTCTGAGTGTGTGTGCGCCTGTCTATCTCAGCGCTGGAGGGAGTGAGTCAATCACAGCAGCAGAAATCATCCCTGCGGGCGATCTGTCTCCACTCATGACAAGGCTCCTAAGGCACTTATCTTTCCTTCTCTGACTCATTCCATCTATCCATCCCTCCCTCAGTCCTCCCTCTATCTGCTCCTCCACCTCTTCCCATTCTCTCCTCCTATTCTCTATCACTCTGCCTCCCTCCCACGGTTTGTCTCGTGCCCTGGCACTGCAATTAACTTCTCATCATCAAAGGGTGTAATGAAAAAGAAGGCGAGATAGAGAGTTAGACAGAGGTAGGGAAGCTGTGAGAGAGGGAAGATAAGAGGGATGAAGCCAGAGGAGCTGTGACTGAACAGAGGTGAAGCAGTGCCTCACATACACACTCACACGCACTCGCTTACACTTGTACACACTCACAGGTTCTCTTTTTTTTCCTCAAAATACACACTCTGTTAAACACAATCACACACACACACACATAACTCGCACTCGCTCTCAGTCACTCTCACATTCCTGCGAGTTGCAGACAGAAATAGAGAAAGAGAGGGATGATATCCCCCCAGGAGATTTTTCTCTCCTCATTCCTTGTTTTTATTTCTCAACCCGTTTCTCCCTTCCTCTTTCACAGACGCACACACACTTGTTCACAGTCTCCCCCCTCCTCCTCCTTTTCTTTGAAGAACAAGAAGTATTGCTGTACATGCAGGGAAGCTGCTCTGTCGGTATTCTCGTTTTTTTTTTGTTATTTTTTTTTTTCACCCCCCTCAGTTCAGAGAGCTGTCAACTGTGACCGCTGTTGAAAGGATGTCAGCAAGAGAGACAGAGGGAGAGGGAGAGAGACACAAGGAGAGAGAGAGAGAGAGATTGAGACTGGGGGATGAAAGAGACAGTGAAAGAGGGAGGGGGAGATGTCGAGATGGTTGGTCCCTACGGAGGGCAGAGGGAGTGATGGCATGCTTGTTTCTTTGTGCCCAAGCAAACGTAGCAACAGCAGCAGTGAGGGGAGGTGATGGAGAGGAAAATAGCTGAGGGTAAAAAAGCAGCTCAGGGGGGAAATGAGAAGGGCCAAAGCTGCTAATTAACCATGGCACTAGCGCTCAATAACAGTGACATAATTGGCCCTAGTTGGTGGTCCTTGGTGGGGGAGCCCTCAGCAGAGGAATCTAGCGCACACAAGTACAATGACAACACGCCATAAAATGTGAATAATCCATAATGTAACACAGTGGATTATGACCAAAACTGTAATAGCTGAGTAACAGGCTCCATCGGGCAGTGAGAGGACAATCAAACCTCCTGCAGCTGGATCCTCCCTGTAGTTCAGCCATATGCAGCATTTGTTAGTAAATATTTGAAGTACACTGTATTGTCTTTTTTCCCCAAGTATCACATCTGTACTTTCAGTCCATGTCACTGTTAACTCACTCTGTTGGCCTGAGGCAAGTGTAGAAAATCACATGTTCTCTGATACACATGGAGTCACCATCTGATCCTCTTCACCTGTCGTACGTCGACTCATATTGTTTCCAGATCCCACTCCCTTTGCACAGGTCCCTCCTCAACCAGTAGCAGTCGGTGTTTACATGTGGCCTCTGACATGCAAACACTGTCAGTTGGCAGTGTTAATTCAATTCAGTTTAATTTTATTTATATCAGATCATAACATACATTATCTCAAGGCACTTTGCCATCTGTGGGTGTGTGTAGTCCATTATGGGCAAAGTTGCAGATCAATGAGTTTGGCTTCTTTATGCACTATTTGATTTTCATATAATATTTACAAGTGTTTAATTTTCTGGACGGGCCAAAAATAAGCATTCTCATCTTGTTATTTTACCTCTATTCAGTTTCCCAATTTAACTACCTGAAAATGTACTATATACAAATATATAACTATATTTACATATACAGACATATCACCAAGTCCTACATGTCGAATTTTGGACTGCTCATACCATGTTTACCCAGTGTGAGCAACATGTTAGAAGCAGCAGTCCTTATGCTCCGTGTACGTTTATACAGGAAGTGTTTAAGCAAAGTATTGAAACAAAAATACACAAAAAATGTAGTTATGCACATAAAACAGGAAAAAAAAACTTGGAGCATAAAGACGTAAAGGCTTGAGTTTATGTGCGTATGGCGCGAGTAAAACGCAAGCCTGTGTGGACAGCTTGATTGACTAAAACAGAAAACACGGCTGAAACACTTTCTGTGTAGACATGCCATTAGTCTGTCCCCAGGGTGGTTTGTCACAGGGACATGCACCTTCACTACGACACATTGCCGATTAACTGGGGGCTCTTGTTCATGAGTTGGGATAAGATGGGGTGCAAAATTGACAAAATAGACAGATTAGTGCTTCAGCTGCAGTGATGCAGAAATAGTACCGGGCTGTTGTAGTTGACTGTTGATCTTAAAGCATGTCTGATAAATCCTTAAAAGATACAAAATGTAAAGCTGTTCCATGTAATCCATTACTCCCTGCGGCTGGTAGATAGGTTCAGTGAGAACAGCACAGTCTGAGGTGTTTCAGTGGTTTTAGGTGTGTCTGATTAGTCTGTTAAAAGCAAACACTAGAAAAGCAGGCTACAGAAATAAAACTGTGCATCCAAGCAAAGCAGGGAGCTTATTGAAGCGGACATTTTAATCAGCTACCCAACAGGGGTAAGGCTGAGATGGTGTCGCCTCAGTTTGGTCTGTCAAGATGGGTTGTGGGCGATGACATCTCCTCATGCGGGCAGGTGGAGGAGGGGCGGGAGAAGCTTTGAGCAGGAAAGGTGGTGAGAAGGAGGTCCAGCCGCTTATGCCTCAAACAGCTGGCTTTGCATTTTGCATGAAGGGGAGGAAACAACAGCGAACCAAATGACAGCCATTCACTGTGATCAAAAAGACGATATAGTTACAGACTTTGGCTCTCAGGCCCCTCGGTGTCTTGATGGTAAGACTCTGCTGTCAGATTTTAAAAACTTCAGTTGGTGGGTTAGTACTGCTCGCTGCCAAGTAATGTGTCGACCTCATGTTTCTTCTTATCTGCATCACTTATATTTAAAACATAATGCAATATGGCTTCAAATATTTGCATTGTTTAGGAACTGACAAAAATTAACATTCATTCAAATCAAACGGGCACTGTGTCTGTTGGATACCTCTTGTCAATTTGTTTGCCTTTTGCACTGGACCCACTGGCACAGTGAGTGCACATTTCCTCTTCTTCCCAGATTTCCATGCTGTTGACATAGCGTCCCAGAGTATTTCCACGCGTGGGATCCATTTCACTGAACAAATTGGTGTCAAACATCTCGCTAACTCTCCTACCACCTAATCAATAGGGAATTCATGGTGTGAGTGGGTGTCATCTCTCCATCTGTGCCCCACTTGTTACGTATCACAGAGTTGCCAGCCATCTGCCAATTTTTAGTGCTCACCATTATCGTAGTTCAGTTTTGTCACACAGCTTGCACAGAAGCTGGTTACTCCTCCACGCAACACCAGCGTGTTTGCCAGAATCATAGACAAACTTGTTAACATTTACCACATCATTAGGAAGGCATATGCAAAATGCTTGTGAAATTTATGGAGATGACGTGTTCGCTGTTAATCTGCACAAATAGTCTACTGTTGCTGGTGCTGAATTTACTAATGATAAACTTATTAATTGACAGAACATTGAGGAATGCACTGTATGTACAAAAGTAACCTCATTTTATCACTCTGTTTCCACATCTTTTGAGCTGGATATATATTTCTTTGATGAGAAATACAGCTGATTTCAGTGCTTTGTTGTCCACTTGATCATGCGATTTCCATTGTGCTTCTTTCCAGACCGAAATTGGAGAGAGAGATGACCCTCGTTTTGTCCATGAATCCTTTCCTGGACCCAGAAGGAGACCCTCCGCTCTCCGCATATCAGCCCATATGGGAATCAGAGCGCTGCACCAAGACTTGCCTGTCAAACTCTGCCCCACCATGCAGCTCTGAAGAGCAAATTACACAAGGTACGCACGCCAACACAGATGTTCATTCAGTCATTTATTTAAGCTTGCCTTAATCAGATGCTGTTCCACAAAAAAAGATCAGACTGTGGTAGCTGAGTAGATTGAAATAAGTCAGCTGTACAGAAGTACCAAACAGTCCTGGTGGTGACTTGATATCTGATATGGATTCTTCTTATAATTCAATCTATGGCCCTCTGGCTTCAAAATAAGAAGCTTTTTTGTGTGTTTAAATTATGAAAAAATACAGCAATATTTAGTCTCATGTCCAAGATGTGGTAACATTAAATAGTCCCATAGTGCATTTGATTTATGGTAGTGTTTTCTCTCTCTGCAGAACCTCCCTGTAGGCGAGTTCCTGATCATGTTTCAGTGTCAAGGATTGCATACTTCAAGAGAAAGTTCGTTGATGATGATGATGAGCCTTCCTTCAGTTTCAGGACATACTGCCAGACTGTAAGTATTAATACACTGATATTCCCGGTTCAGAGCATACAGTGCTAAATTACTTTATTTAGGGTTTCTGTGGCTGAATTTTAGACCTTAAAATGTCTTAAATACAATTTTGACATCTTTAAAGTCTTAACAATTGATTGGTTACGATATTTGATATTTGAATTGATTATGAAGTTAATGTTGCTGTCATAATGTTGCATTAACTTCAGGTTTGCTTTTACATGCATTTTTGGGAAAAAATTGTATTGATCACAGTGTAACAAAACTACAAAACAAAACCAACATGGAGCCAATAACCAATAATGCGAACTGTGCAGCCCAGTCAGAATTTATTGGAGCATACACAGCTAGTGTGTCGTGATGTGGTGTGTGAGCTGATGTGGTGTCTCCTCCCATAAAAAAAAAAACAAAATTCTGGGAGTAATAAGTTTGAATGATATATTGTATTAGACTGTACTTCTGCAAACAGGGAAGATCATTAAAAAAATCTCTTTTGGTCAAATTGTATGTTGAAGAAATCTCTGCTTGCCCATATAACAGTTATTGTTAAGTGAAGACATGCAGATCAAGAGAGATCATAATTCACTTTATAGTGTGCTTGACATTTCAGATGCTTATGAATCATCATAATTCTGTGTCTTAATGACGTACTTTTGCGTGACTGCAGCTAGGGGTGGGCGATAAGGCAAAAATATCATATCACGATTTTTTAAAAATAAAATCACGATTTCGATTTTATCATGATCTTAAATTGGAAAAAGAAAAACAGACAATTTAGACCAAAGAACCTTTCTTAACAGATTTTATTTCAAATAGTCGCAGTTTTGCCTGCATGTGCAAACAACGTAAAGTTTAAGTTAAACAACAACAACATTCTAATAAAGTGCACTCTTGCAAAAGTAGTAACATAAAGTAAAATATCAAAGACATTACTGACAGTCATTTAAACAGGATTTATTTATCAAAACACTAAATAGCTTATTGAAACGCAAAAATACAAACTAAAGTGACTGTGGTTATCTCTTTTAGTGCAACAGTTTTGAACAAAAAATATCAAACTGCAATGTGTATAACCTGAATTATCTGTTAGCTGTTTGGCTCTCAGCATACTGCTTGGGGTGCTTCCTCTTCAGGTGATTAAACAGGTTCGTCGTGTTACCACGCAACGTGCAAACGGTTTCTGTGCAAACTTTGCAAATTACATTTGCTTGCGCTTGATAAGTTGCGGAAAATCCAAACCAATTCCATATAATGGAGGCGAAATTTTTTTAGCGACCAACTCCGTTTGGCTTTCAGCCATCGCTCTCCATGTGCTACCGCTACACACACAAACAAGGAGGCGGGTAGGAAAGCGCGTCACTGCCCGTAATTCGCTATGATTGGTTGGTCAGGTTGAAGTGCTACAGAGAAAATTAAATTTTATTTATGTAATGAACACATTTTGAACATTTTGAATTCTTGAAAAAATAATAACAAAAAAAAGCAACACGCCGAGTTGAATGTTTCTTTCAAATGAATTAAAAAGCTGAACTATAATTATCCATGTAGCAAACAAAAGCAAAAAAATGCTGTGAGCCATCATCCTTATATCGCCTTTGGGCTTTCAGAGGGTGTAGCGGAGCCTTGACCTGAATTTAAAAAAAAATTGGGAAAAAAAGCACTGTGTCACTAAACAATGAAAAATAAATATTTGCAAAATATCTGCATAAATATTTATTTTACCTGGCTAATGGGACTTCTGCTCCTGAACCTCTGCGCACAGCGTCTGCAAATCGGGGCTGTACGAAGTCACTTTCATCTTTACGCAGGACTGTAAGCTGTCGTCTGTGAGGCGTGAGCGGTGTTTGTTTTTAATGTAGTTCATGCAAATGAATCTGCCCTGGCATCATTAAATGTTCTATTTTCTTCAGATATTTTTCTTTGCTTACATTTTTCCATACTTGGCCTATCTGGGGTTGAAAGTCTCGACAAATGGACGGCGTTTTGGCGGGTATACCGGCTTCCGCAAGTGTGGCGTTTATTTTGAGCAACGAAAAATAATAAAATATAATTTTATTTTAATATATCAAGATCACAATAATCTTCCAATTTAGAACTAAAATTAAAAAAAAAGAATTAACACAAATAAAATACACTTCAATTAAATACTTATAATTTATTTTCCCAAGCCACTCGGAGCCACAGTATAAGGATGAAAGAGCCGCATGCGGCTCCGAAGCCGCGGGTTGCCGACCCCTGCCCTAGACGATCCCACGATCTCTGCAGTTTGAAAGATCGTCTTCACGTTGTAATCGTTCATGATCTAATATCGTCATATCGCCCACCCCTAACTGAAGCATAATATCTATGCTTGCTCACCTGCACAGCTCTCTTTTAGAGGGCTTGTTTGCATTTTGATTTGCAACAATATCTTAGTTAAAAAGATGAAAATCGGTGGCATAATCTAATCTCATTGAATCAGCATCCCTTTTTTTTTTTTTTTAAATAATTGACCAAGTTACACAGATCTAATGGAATGCTGTCCTTCAGGTTGCACCAGTTTTGGAGGAGCGTGCCCACGTGCTGCGTCTCTCCCTGGAGAAGATGAGATTCATTGACGACCCTGAGGCCTTCCTCCGACGCTCCGTTCTTGTTAACAACCTCCTTCGGCGTCTGCGAGCTGAGATCCTGCTCCAGAGCACTGACTGGTGCTTCCCACCAAACACAGCATTCGCCCCTGGCCCTTGCGTCCTCCCAGCCAGCACTAACCCTGCTCACCAGGCACTCCACGGAGCAGTACCCACCCGGATCTGCTTAGCACCACAGGTCGGACCGCCTTTCCGTAAGCGCTTCCGTATGGTCCGTGGAGGACAGGGGGATCTTCGCCCTGACTGTGCCCAGACTTGCTGCTGCATCTACGCAGCGGCAGCTGCTGCAGGACACTACCTCCACCTCCCGTTCTCCATGTATGATGCAGCACTCTCTACCTGCCCATCCACACCACACTCCTCCTCGTTTTTTCAGCTAGCTAGCCATAGTAAGTTAGGGTTGACAGTGGCCGTAGAAGAGCGTGATGATGAGGATGAAGATGTTGAAGAGGAGGATGAAAATGAAGAAGAAGATGAGAGGGAAGAGGAGGAGGAGGAGGAGGAAGATGATGAAAGACAAGCAGGGCCGTCTATTGATGTTGTTAAAGACAAGTCAAGCCAGAAAAGTAGGACTAGGACCTTGCTGGGTCATGCACACACAAGGAGAGAGGAGGACAGCTGCATGACAGGTAGAGTAGAAGAGGAGGAGGAGGGAGAGCAGGAGGAAGAAGAAGAGGAGGAAGACGAGGAGGAAGAGGAGCAGGTTGTGAGACCTTGTCAGTGGGCGTCAGACAGAGAGCTCCACAAGGTTAGCTTCTGGCACCGCAGGGCTCATAGACAATGATTGTGCTTTCTGAGAAATTACTTAAATTCTGTTTGAATGAAAATGTATTGATGACGACAACTGTCATCAGTTGAAGATTATTCAGATGAAGGTGTGAGTTAACTACACTATTGTAATGCCAAGTCAGCTTTATTTTAATGGTCTAATATACTCTACACAGACAAACTCAATTCAACTCTATTGCTAGTGTTACATTCAGATGAAAAATAGAAAATTCTTGGCCTCTCTTGGCACTGGAAACATTTCTCAAGCAATTATGAAGGCTAAGGTCACATGTGGTGGGATCTGAAATCCCAGAGGTGAAGTGAAGCTTGCTATTGCACTGTCTCCAAGACCATTTTGAAGCCCCACAGCACAAAACTGAAAGTCTCAAATGGGGCTTTATATTGGTGCAACGGTCTCATTTCAGGACCCTAAACAAGCCTATGAAATAAAGGGATGTGGATTTGCGAGTGGATGCTTCTGTGTGTTTATGTGTGCGTGTGTTTGCAAGATGATGTAGCATTTTAAAACTTGATTTTAGGCTGTTCTTTTTATTATTAAACATGGGTTACACATTATTATGTGTGCCTGTTGATTTTGATGCTGTCTCAGGCAATGGCGAGTGACTGTGCTGCAGCGGCGGCACATTATGTGTTCTTCACATTATTTTAAGAGACAACAATCATAAACATTGGAAATGTTAAATCGCAATTTCAAGTGCCTTAGTGTTTTTATAGATACATGTATATTGTGTGTTAATGTAATTGTTCTTGTTACTAAGTAGCTATCTTTCATTCCAAATGACTGCGTTTGACTAAAACAGGGCATGTAGTTAAATGCAGGGATTCATTCAAATGTTAAAAGGTTAAAGTAATTTTAAATCAAACTAAATTTCCACACCCGAAAAGTGTTCTGTTTGTTTTTTAGATCAAAATGCATGTTTTCTAGCACTACCTGTCTTGACAATGCTCAAATGTAAAGCCAACCTTAAAGGACAGTTGCAAAAGCCTTGAAAAGCAAAGTCAAAACATCATTTATATTTGTTTGATTCCAGCAGAAAAGGCTTGTTATGGTTCGGTAGGTCTGTCCATCGATGTTTATTTGCAAGAAATTATTTGAATCTAACAGCATGAAACAGGATCTCATACTATGAATTAAAGATTAAATGTCAGCATTATAATTAGATACTGTAAATACATATACACCAATGTGTGTTTTGCTGTTATCCGCCCAATCATATTTTATCAAATCAAACAAGCAAATGTTTCATCATCAAGCAAGAAACTCTTTTCTTTTATTTGAATCAAGAACTTTCAATATTAGCTGGAGCCTAATGGCTCTGGCCAATGTCATTCAAAAAATGAATCTGTGCAGACCCCAGTGTTTCCCATACATTGATTTATTTAAGGTGACCCACCACAATATCTCTTTTATGGGTAAGAGTATTGGTAACATCTTATTAAACTGAAGAGCTGCGCGCACCGCATCACTTCGCTCAGCCCCTCCTTGCCACGCTCTCACTCTCTATCTCACAAACACATCTGTCATAGTCTGGCCATCGAGAGTGCCGGGAGGAGCACCGCTGCATCGGTGGGCCATGAAAAAATTCATAAAGTTCTTACCATTTCTCTGCGTGTGTCTTTACCGGCCCTCTTTGTGTGTCTGTCATACAGGAATCTTTGGGAAACACTGGACCCCGTTAGCTTCGTATCACACCCCGAGCCGGGTTGCACAGGTAGCAGCTTGTCTCAGAAAAAGTCAAAATTAGCCTCATTCAGCAACTTTCTATTATCATGATCAACAACATACTTAAAGGAATATTTCAACATTTTGGGAAATAGGCTTATTTTCTCTCTTGCCGAGAGTTAAGTCAGAATATGGTTATCCCTTTCATGTCTGTACAGTAAATATGAAGCTGGAGCCAGGAGATGATTAGCTTAGAGGAAGAAATAGCTAGCCTGGCTCTGTCCTGAGGTAATAAAATTTGCCTACCAGCACCTCTAATCATCTCTCCTAACTCACCCCAAGAAAGCAAATAAAAATATTTCCCAAAATGTTGAACTATTCCTTTAACTATCACAGTATGCCCTGCCTTTGTAGAGTCACACCTGTGTGCGTTGCCCCAAGTTCCTGTCATTTTAAGCGTCTAGAATAATGCTTGGTAGAGTGAAATCACATTGGTTGTAGAAAATGATCAGCCTGTCTGGGTATAAATTGATGAGTATATACTGTATGTCATTTTAAAATAAAATAAATAATAAGCTGTACGACACCTTAGAGGAGCTGATGGACAGATACGTTTTCTATGTGATTAAAAGAATCAAGGACAGATAGAATACCAAACCAGTTCTACTCTACTCATGTGAGCCCTTCTGTCATGATGGCATGATCAGTGGTTTCTTATTTGTTGGTGTGTCTCTTGTTTGGCACTTCTGAAAATTAGGGTCCTCACACTGATGACAAACCCAAACCAAAGTTGTTTTAAAAAAAAAAAATGGAAATAAATTTTTGTCAGTAGTGATTATTATTTTTTTTTTTTTTTGTGATGTACTTAAGTCATTGGATGATCTCAGTTGGTTTGCGAGGTGGAATTATTCCTGCCTTTTCCTATCTTTTTTTTGACGTACAAAACTGACAGTTTGCATCCCCGATGGCATTAGTGTCATATCTTCAACAAGACGAGTACCAGCCTATTTAATTTTAATTCTCAAAACCCTGTGATTATCGGTGGTATTTTTCAAAAATGAAAGAATTTGACAAAGCAATATTTGTTTCTGAGACAAGAACATGTAAAACTACATTGTCTGTTATTAAAAACAACAAAAGAGCAAGTCTGCTCTGATAATTTTATGTGATGTTCTGTGACAAGTGTAAAGATCAGTAAAAGAAATGTTGAAAAAATATTGCTTCCTCTTTTATTCCTTCACATAACAACCATGCTGATTTTTGCAGCTTTCAAATACAACACAATGAGATGTGTGTATGTGTTAATGTAGGTGTGTGAATTCCTCTTTATTGTCTTGCCTCCCTTCCTGTCTGCTGTTCAGTGGAGTGCGGCACTGCAGCTTATTGCACGCGCCAAATGTCTCTCAGGTGTCACTTTGCTGCTCGATTCTTGTTAATCTTTTTGACATTACGCTCAGAGCAGTCACCTCCGCACTGCTCCCTGCACTCTCTGTCTTATCTATTGTCCCTGCAATATTCACTTTTGTTGCAACATAAAACAGACCCTTCTACCTGTATCCCATATAACCTCTAGATATGCACTCTTTGTACTCTTCTATACTCTGTCTACCAGCATAATGCAGTCTATGCTTACACTGTCACTGCGCCATCACTCGGCTTTAGGTTAAATGGTCTTTTGTTCCAGTAACAGTGCTCACTATGTGTGCCCTAATTACTGGATTATTTTCTAATACTGCACCGTTTTTGTGTGACATTGCTCCGGATTGCTTGAAAGCAGCTAAGCCATTATAGATACATTGTGTGTGTGTGTGTGTGTGTGTGTGTGTGTGTGTGTGTGTGTGTCTGTCTGTGTGTCTGTGTGTCTGTGTGTGTTGGGAGTATGTAACAGTGTGAAGTGGAGAGGTTAAATCACGGGTCTGAACATCTTGACAGCTCTGTTGCGAGGTGAGGATGGAAGATCATCTTTTCATGACACCTCTGCCGCAGGGCTGTGTGTATCCTGCCGCTCAGCCTGCCCCCGTCTCTCTCTCTCTCTCTCTCTGCTTCTACCTCACATCCCACAGTATCACTGTCTCAATTTTCATTAGTCTTACTATTACCTGACTGACCTTTTAACAGATATACTATTGTAAAAGCAGCATAAAGTACATGATCACAATTTCCAAATGAAAAATCTTCTTAGCCAATTTAGATGATTATATAATACCAAAGATGAAAATTCAAAGTGACTCCTTTAAACAGGTATCTGTATTTATTACTTGTGGTACCAGTGGTACCTAACCTTTTGTTGTCAGCTGTACCACCACAGCCCTGTCAGACCATATGTTCTTTAGAACTGATTTAACGTTAGATGTCATTTAACACTGTTGATTATGTTATAATGTAGTCATATATTTTTAAGATCATTGGTCTAGTAATTTTCAGGTCAGTTTTGAAACTTTTTGATTGGGGTACATGGTACTTTATTCACCAATTATCCAAATACTTTTAGCTAACTATTTCAGCAATTTAGCTAACTAGGTTACTTCATATATTTATCCTATAGCTTTAGCTATTTCAACCATTTATTTACTACTTTTAGCTATTCTACTATTTATAGCTATTACTTCACTATTTCAAGCGTTTAGCCACTACATCAACCTAACTATTGGATTTTTTTGTTACTGTTGGATATCAATTTTTTTTTTTTATTGTTCATTTTTTTTAGCTATCTCGTCTTATATCCATTAAATTTAGCTTTAATGGATGTTCGATGGTCAAGTCTTGGTTTTAGGGTTAGAGTCAGTGTTGATGGTCAAGGTTATAGTAAGTGGCTATGTCAAGACAAGCATGTGTGTATGTGTATGGATACTGTATGCATGTCTGCATACGGAAAACAATGCTCTTTCTCTCTCTGTGTCTGTCTCTGTCCCTTCACCCCCTCTTCCCCCCATACCTAAGGCTAAGATGGGGACTTGCCAAATAACACACACACACACACACACACACACGCACACACATACAGACATTGCCGGGCGAGTGCTGAGGAGAGGGGAGCTGTCATTTGTCAACAAGGAACTTTGGCAGCTCACCGTTGCCATGGGAACTGTCTGTTGCTGAGGACTGGTTTTGCATCACAAGGTCCTCAAATTGGCTCCAAAGCCTCAGAGGTCCCACCCCTCCTCCACCCGGCTCACCTCCGTCTCTCCCTGCCTCAAACATATTGTCAGAATTTTCCTTTTTCTTTTTTTCCCCCCAGTTTTTTTTTCCCTTGTTCTGCTGTTTCCCACCTCAGAGACACAATTCCTCTGTTTGGGAGATTTGTATGTGCTGTTTGATTTACAACAGCAACATGGTAGATCGATAGATAGATAGATAGATAGATAGATAGATAGATAGATAGATAGATAGATAGATAGATAGATAGATAGATAGATAGATAAATAGATAGATAGATAGATAGATAGATACCCCTTAACCTATCTCTAAGGCTAAGCCCAGCCACCCTATGGAGGAAACTCTCAGCACATTTTCAGTGGCATGTAACCGCAATCTCATTCTTCCGGTCACTACTCAAAGCTCCTGACCATAGGTGAGGGTCGGAATGAAGATTGACTGGTAAATCATGCTCCAAGTTTAAGTACCTTGTGGTGTTGTTCATGAGTGAGAATTTTTAGGACGTTATATAAAAATATTGCAGGTCTTCGGAGCAAGCTGTTTTGTTTATGACGTCTGGTGAAATGACAAATAACTTGTTATTACAATTACAAGCCAATGGACTGGAACTCAAAATCCTGGACATTATTATAGATATCTCTAATGATGTCAAAGAGAATCTGATACATACAATCACAATACAGAGTTGTATTAAATAACAAGCATTACAGCAGTGATTTGCCCTCTGCAAGCACTTACACATTATTATGCCTGAATTTTCATCCATGTCACTGCAACTCAAGCCCGACAAGTCGATCCCCATAGGATCAATTTGATTCAGCTTACATAACAACCACAGTTCTCTGGCTGTTGTTGATGTTTCTGGGTCTCTCCCGCCAGCATAATGCGCTTGTATTTTCCACACAGAAAGAGGCTGTTGGTATTTGATAAACATTTGCAATGTTTAGGATGTCCTCAATCCTTGACGGTGAAGCTCACTCCCTTTCCCACCAGTGAATGTTTCACGGTACCAAGACAAAGTTGCCCATGAATTGTGACTGGAGATGAAAGAGATGCATTTTATTGGCTTCGACACCTGAATTTGTACTTCTCTGGTGTCTTCAACTAAAAGAAAAAACAGATCCAACAATAGAATTGTGTTATTGGTCTAATTCGCATTTTACTGCCCCATAACAATAGAGAAGCATAGTGGAAGACTTACTGTTCATGGGAGACGAAAACCCACAATTACTGTTAGTCTTAAATTCTTTAATAATAAAGTGCAATTTTTCATTAAAGATAAATGAAACCAAGGTAAGACTACATTTGCCTAACTGTCTGTCCATCTATTTCCCACAATACAATGTATGACAGCACTGACTGCAGACAAATGTGGGGATACTAATTTGTCTGTCATTCATTCATTATCTTGGAATAGTGATCCCACTTTGAATTAAACCTCATGGTGAGATGTCATTCTGATCTGGCATTTCAAAAATGATTTGGTTGTTTTATCATGATAGATGTGCACATGTTCACTGCAAAAGACCAAGTAATAAAAACTAAACATGCAACGATAACCTTTGAGGTTTTCTCCATTGATAAGCTGTGGCCCATTTCAGGGGATGCCTTGTTCAATGTCTGTAACACCCAAATCACCAATTTTATTTAATTAAAGCTCCACTAATCAATTATTTCATATGAACAATGGATTAAATTACTGTATAATGTGAAAAGAGTCACCTGTAATCACCTGACTCTGCTGGTGTTTTTTTTGTTTTTCAGCTCATTGTTTTGGTTTTTACAGTCTGCAGCTTTAATGTCTTGTGGCTCTCATCAGTCCTGTTTCCACACAGAGCAGGCAGCTGTTTTCAGTGGAAAAGCTCTGATAAACCCATAGAAACCTACCTGCCAAACAACAGACAGAGAAAGTTATGGGCTAGCTAGTGAACATAGTTGAACAGAAGCGTCAACCCCTGGGACTGAAAAATGAAGTCTAAAAACTATAGTTCTTTGAATGACCACTTGAGGCTGGCTCCAAAAGTGAGTCAATCCCCATAGACTCCTATGTTAAAATGCGCAACTTTACAGCAGAAATAAACACGTTTACAGCCTGGTACAAAAAGCAGTTCTAGTCTTTTCGACCTTCATGACAACTGTACGGGGGGGTGAGTATATATATAACTCACCTGTCTCAATTTATCAACACACACGCCCCACCTCTTTGCCAATGTTTTGATTAACCACTGCCAAGATGGCGACGGTGGAGCAGCCCACTCTGAGTTTCACAACCGCTCTTCAGAAACCTATGGTTGACATCACGATGGCTACGGTCATCTTTATTTACAGTCTGTCGTGGAACATTTAGGGCTAGCAACACATCTTCTAATGAATGCTAATGTTGCTCCATGTCTGCTGGATATTTAAGAGCAAATGTTTTCTTGCATTAGTCATGTCTACTAATGTCTCATAAACTGTATGTTGTTTTGTTGAAAGCAATACTCCTACGTGGCTCCAAATGCAATGTCAGGAGAGCCTTGTTTGTTCTTAAGCTTAAAACTGATGATAAAAAACTGTCTTCTGTATTTTTGATAAATAACAATGCTAATAAACAACTTTTTATTCTCGGTTCCTGATGAATGCTGTGATACTGTATGACACTCAAACGTGTCTGTTGTCTGCTCAATATACTGCAATCCTGTGTTTTAGACAGAACATAACTGTCATCTATGCCCATGCTCAAGGTCAGAGATGTTATCAGAGGTAAGTTTAATTAAACTTTAATTTTGGTTCATTAGAAGTCTTTACGCTGCTATAAAAATCACTGCAGAAAAATAAGAGACAACATAATTTGACATTCAGACCCTGTGACTTTTATTTTCTCCTGACATTAGTCTTTAATCACTCTCAAAAGCAACTTTTGTCAGCTAGGGTTTTAAGAGTCAGCATATCTTATACTAAAAAGCAGAATGAGCAGTAAAGGATCCAGGTGGGAGGTTTGTAAGTTAGAGTTGTAGTATGAGGGGAAATGGGCAGAGTAAAACGCCACACCCTGTCTGAAGACTGATATCTTTGGCAACAATTCACAAGTCTCCTGTCGAGGCCCTGAATCACTCTCCTTGTTTCAGCTTGTAGCGGCAATGAGGCCTGACAGACCTGAGAGAAAGAATGAGGTTAGATATTGGAGGAGGGGAGAGAACGGCCTGAGAGCATCCACTACATATCCTCCGTTAACCTTGTTCTATATCGGTCCTGCTGCATCCCTGTTTTTCCTCCACACCGACCATATAACCCCTGGGATCAGCTGATAAGCTACACATCTCTCCACCCCTGGCCCACTGTCCTAATTCCTCAAGTCATGTCCTTTCCTGCTCTGCACCATGGTTTCTTTTAAGTGACTGAAAAATACATGTGGAATCAGGAAGGATGGGAGCGAAGTGACAAAAGTATGAAAAATGGGATATAGTGGAAGACCTGGCAACCCTCAATGTGAGGCTGTTAGCTTTGATCTAACCCTTTAAGTCTGGCCCTGCTGGTACCAACCATTTTCACTCTTCAATTCTGACTTTCAAATGTCAACCCTTTTTCTTTTTTTCCCTTTTTGGCGGCATTTATCATGTGAGGCAAGCCAGGTCATCTGTGGCTGATTAATGCCACTCTCCTGGTCTCTCGGCTTGCTGTCTCCAACCCAAAGCTCAGTTTGACTCGAAATGCAGCGATTTTGTTTTGAAGCGCGTATGAGTGGTGCAACCAAGCTGAAAGACACTGCAGACACAAGGATATCAGCAGGGTATTTCAGCAACATACAACTGTAACTGTATGTTAAACAACATTTGTGAGTTATATGCAAACTGTCAGGTGGTCAGATCTGCATTAAACATCACTGCCACACAAGGGCGTAGAATTGTTCTCAACATATGTACAGATGCAAAAATCCCGCCAGCTCTCCAAACAAAAGAGAATGGCTTTTAAATTATAAGATCTGAATTTACATTCAGGAATGCCTATACGCACGTGTAATATATGCACGTGTTGAATTTCCATTCCAAGTAAAATGATATATATAAGATATATATGATATATGCCTCTATATGTAAAAATTATTAAAATAGTATATTTAGGCATAAACATCATAAGAGTCATAGTAAGACATAAAATTTCATAAAAATGTCATAGTATAATAAGGCATAAAATGTCAAGAAAACGTCATAGTATATTAAGGTATGTATACTTCAAAAAACATCATAGTATAGTAAGGCATAAAATGTAATGGTAAAAAAGGATATAAAATGTCATAAAAAAAAGTCATATTACAGAAAGGTATAAAAATGTAAAAAAAAAACATCATAGTATAGTAAGGCATATCATTTCATAAAAACTTCAAAGTATAGTAAGACATAAAATGTAAAAAGAATGTCGTAGTATAGTAAAGCATAAAGACGTAAAAAAGATCACAGTATAGTAATACATAAAAATTTCAGAAAACGTTATGTTGTACTAAGGCATAAAAATGTAAAAAACAATGTCATAATACACTGTTGGTCATAAAGTTGGAATAAAATGTTTTTTAACTTTTTCCATGAACTGATTGTGACAGTGTGATTTATTTCATTTCACCTGGGTAATTGGGACACATATAATGTAATCAATAAAGTGATTACTGATGCATTTAAATAGGAATAAACAGCGGATTGTGTCTGAAAACAAAATTATTCCAACTTTATGGGCTACAATGTATATTAGGGCATAAAATGCGATAGTATAGTAAGGCATAAAATGTCATAAAAACACCATAGTATAGTAAGGTAAAAAAAATTCATTAAAATGTCATAGTATAGTAAGATATAAGATTTTTAAAAAAACATCATAGTATAGTAAGGGATAAAAAATTTCATTAAAATGTCATAGTGTAGTAAGATATAACATTTCATAAAAACGTCATTGTATAAGGCATAAATACGTCTAAAAACGTCATAGTATGGTAAGGTATAAAATGTCATAATATCCTCATAGTATATTATGGCATAAAATGTCATCGTATAGAAAGATATTAAATGTTATAAAAAAGTCATAGTATAGAAAGGCATAAAAATTTGAAAAAATGTCATAGTATAATAAGGCATAAAATGTCATAAAAACGTCATAGTATATTAAGGCATGTATGCTTCAAAAAACACCATAGTATAGTAAGGCATAAAATATAATGGTAGAAAAAGGATATAAAATGTCATAAAAAAGTAATATTACAGAAAGGTATAAAAATGTAAAAAAAAAATCATAGTATAGTAAGGCATAAAATTTCATAAAAACTTCAAAGTATAGTAAGACATAAAATGTAAAAAGAATGTCATAGTATAGTAAAGCATAAAGACATCAAAAACATCCCAGTATAGTAATACATAAAAATTTCTGAAAACATCATAGCATACTAAGGCATAAAATGTCATAAAAATGTCATAGTATAGTAAGATATAACATTTCATAAAAACGTCATTGTATAAGGCATAAATACGTTTAAAAACGTCATAGTATGGTAAGGTATAAAATGTCATAATATCCTCATAGTATATTATGGCATAAAACGTCATTGTATAGAAAGATATAAAATGTTATAAAAAAGTCATAGTATAGTAAGGCATAAAAACCTGAAAAAATGTCATAGTATAATAAGGCATAAAATGTCATAAAAACGTCATAGTATAATAAGGGATAAAAAATTTCATTAAAATGTCATAGTATATTAAGATATAACATTTCATAAAAACGTCATTGTATAAGGCATAAATACGTCTAAAAACGTCATTGTAAAAGGCATAAATACGTCTAAAAACGTCATAGTATGGTAAGGTATAAAATGTCATAATATCCTCATAGTATATTATGGCATAAAACGTCATAGTATAGAAAGATATAAAATGTTATAAAAAGATCATAGTATAGTAAGGCATAAAAACGTGAAAAAATGTCATAGTATAATAAGGCATAAAATGTCATAAAAACATCATAGTATAGTAACGGATAAAAAATTTCATAAAAATGTCATAGTATAGTAAGACATAAAATGTCATAAAAACGTCATAGTATAGTAAGGGATAAAAAATTTCATAAAAATGTCATAGTATAGTAAGATATAACATTTCATAAAAACGTCATTGTATAAGGCATAAATACTTCTAAAAACGTCATAGTATGGTAAGGTATAAAATGTCATAATTTCCTCATAGTATATTATGGCATAAAACGTCATAGTATAGAAAGATATAAAATGTTATAAAAAAGTCATAGTATAGTAAGGCATAAATATGTGAAAAAATGTCATAGTATAATAAGGCATAAAGTGTCATAAAAACGTCATAGTATAGTAAGGGATAAAAAATTTCATAAAAATGTCATAGTATAGTAAGATATAACATTTCATAAAAACGTCATTGTATAAGGCATAAATACGTCTAACAAAGTCATAGTATGGTAAGGTATAAAATGTCATAATATCCTCATAGTATATTATGGCATAAAACGTCATAGTATAGAAAGATATAAAATGTTATAAAAAGGTCATAGTATAGTAAGGCATAAATATGTGAAAAAATGTCATAGTATAATAAGGCATAAAATGTCATAAAAACGTCATAATATAGTAAGGGATAAAAAATGTCATAAAAATGTCATAGTATAGTAAGGCATAAAATGTCATAAAAACATCATAGTATAGTAAGGGATAAAAAAT
>NW_019525256.1:718125-723755 GCF_002814215.2 Seriola lalandi dorsalis
GCATAAAATGTCATAAAAACGTCATAGTATATTAAGGCATGTATGCTTCAAAAAACATCATAGTATAGTAAGGCATAAAATGTAATGGTATAAAAGGATATAAAATGTCATAAAAAAGTCATATTACAGAAAGGTATAAAAATGTAAAAAACATCCCAGTATAGTAAGACATAAAAATTTCATAAAATGTCATAGTATAGTAAGGCATAAAATGTCATAAAAACGTCATAGTATAGTAAGGGATAAAAAATTTCATAAAAATGTCATTGTATAGTAAGATATAACATTTCATAAAAACGTCATTGTATAAGGCATAAATACGTCTAAAAACATCATAGTATGGTAAGGTATAAAATGTCATAATATCCTCATAGTATATTATGGCATAAAACGTCATAGTATAGAAAGATATCAAATGTTATAAAAAAGTCATAGTATAGTAAGGCATAAATATGTGAAAAAATGTCATAGTATAATAAGGCATAAAATGTCATAAAAACGTCATAGTATAGTAAGGGATAAAAAATTTCATAAAAATATCATAGTATAGTAAAGCATAAAATGTCATAAAAACGTCATAGTATATTAAGGCATGTATGCTTCAAAAAACATCATAGTATAGTAAGGCATAAAATGTAATGGTATAAAAGGATATAAAATGTCATAAAAAAGTCATATTACAGAAAGGTATAAAAATGTAAAAAACATCATAGTATAGTAAGGCATAAAATTTCATAAAAACTTCAAAGGATAGTAAGACATAAAATGTAAAAAGAATGTCATAGTATAGTAAAGCATAAAGACGTCAAAAACATACCAGTATATTAATACATAAAAATTTCAGAAAACATCATAGCATACTAAGGCATAAAATGTCATAAAAACGTCATAGTATAGTAAGGGATAAAAAATTTCATTAAAATGTCATAGAATAGTAATATATAAAATGTCATAAAAACATCATAGTATATAGTAAGGCATAAAAATTCCAAAAAACGAGTATAGTAAGGCATAAAATGATATAAAATGCTCATAGTATACTATGAAATAAGATATCATAGTAATGTAAGGCAGAAAATTGCATTAAAACATTATAGTATACAGTAGTAAGCGATCAAAAGGTATAAAAACGACAAAAAACATCACATTATAATAAAGCATAAAATGTCATAAAAACATCATAGTATAGTAAGGCAAAAAAAATGACAAAAAAAGTCATAGTATAATAAGGCATAAAATGTCATAAAAACATCATAGGTATAGTATTTTAATACTATATATATAAAATAAAATATCAAAAAGTCATTATTGTATAATAGGGCCTACAATGTCCTAAAAATATCATTGTATAGTAAGGAAAAAAATTTCATAAAAACATCAATGTAGACCAAGGTAAAAATTTTCATAAAAACGTCTCAGTATAATAGATGATAAAAACATCAAAAAACGTCATAGTAGAGTAAGGCATAAAAATTAACATCATAGTATAGTATATTATTAAATGCCATAAAATCCTTATATTTTAATAGGGCATACAATTTCCTAAAAAGGTCATAGTATAGTAACGCATAAAACAGCCAAAAAAGCTCATACTAAGGCATAACAAGGTCAAAAAGTTTCACAGTATATCAGGTTATGAAAACGTAAAAAAAAACGTAATTTTATAGTAAGGCATAAAATGTAATAAAAATATCATAGTATATATAGTAAGTCATAAAATAGTCATAGTAGGGTAAGGTATAAAAAGTTATAGTATAGTGAGGCATAAAATGTAATAAAAATATCATAGTATATATAGTATGTCATAAAATAATCATAGTAGGGTAAGGTATAAAACGTTATAGTATAATAGTCATTAAAACATTATAGTATAGTAAGCCATAAAAAATCATAGTATGATAAACCATAAAAAATCATAGTATAGTAAGGTATAAAAATGTCATAGCATAGTCAGGCATAAAAGTCATAGTATAGTAAAGTATAAAAACATTATAGTATAGTAAGGCATATACAAAAGTCAAAGTATGGTAAAGGCAAAAAAAAGTCATAGTGTAGTATGACCTAAAAGAAGTCATAGTATATTAAGGCATAAAATAAGTCATAGTATAATAATGCATAAAAAAGCCATATAATCATGGTTACATTTCCATTGGATTTTTTGACAGAAATTAAACTCATACTTTCATGTATCTACCTTTTTTTAATTCCTGCTAGCAACCTGACTACTAGCCTTCAGAAGAGAGAAGCCAGGGTTATCATGCAAGTCAACGCTAACTAACATGTTTAAACAACATCAGTTGACATTTTTCTGGTGACCTTAAGTACCACTGTGATATTTTCACATAACGTGAACCTTCAAATAACACGTGCCCCTTCAGTCAATCAAATGCTTGCATGCCTAAATCGGTTGTCTTTGAAACATTGTCTCTTGTAGGGCACATTGGAATTACCTAATATGACTTCACTCCAAACATAGTGAGAAATAGCTCTCTCAAATATTGGTAGGGACAATTCTGTCCTCCCAAAATATTGGTAGGTACATGTCCCTGCCGTTCATATGCAAACCTACACCCTTGCTGCCACACGAACAACAAGGACCACAGCATTCATAAATTTGTGTGTGTTTTTGTCTGGACTTGCTAAACACTAAGCTGCTAACTGAATTGTCTATTTGCTGAAAAACACTTGCACGCAAATTATCTCAAATGACAGGAAGCATGGCAATTGGTTAAATTAGCATTTCCCAGCAAGGCTTACTACATAATATTTGATATAACCATATCAAATTAAGTAAGTGATGCATAGATTTTTTGCCTTCAGTTGGATAGGGACAGTGAAAGAGTGACAACTAAGATGGAGAGAGAGAGAGAGAGAGAGAGGATGAAATGCAGCAAAGGGTTAGACTCGAACCCATGGCCACTGTGGTAAGGACCGAGCCTAAGTGATTTGCTGACTACCAGTTGAGCTACCAGGGCACCCCAATGAAACAGGCAGTTTTGGAACATTTCAAAAACTTTTTAAAAGACTATGACACAAAACTGTAAGTGCGATGGGCCCCTTACAGCTCTTGAGCCCTGGTGTAGTACACTGACTGCACCATGGACAGTTGCGCCATTGCTCAAGGCACTTTATAGAGTATAAGACTTCGCATTATTATCAAGAGAAATCCAACAGTTCCCACCATGACGAAGCACTTGGCGACAGTGGAGAGGAAAAACTCCCTTTTAACAGGAAGAAACCTCCAACAGAACCAGACTCGGGGTGGGCGACTGTCTGCCTCGACCGTTTGAGTTGAGAGGAAAGAAATGGGAGAGAGAGAGAGACCAGGAACAGCTGTATATACTGTATTCAAGCACTATCAGGTTAGTTGTTATAATAGTTATACTTTGATCAGATTTTAGCGCTTGGTGTGCACTGGATATCTAGCATTGTACATTTTCAGGCTAATGCTAAAAGACTCAATATGTCGAGGAACATATTCATATGGTTCAAGGCCAGCCTTAAGCATAGTTGTTGTTTTTGTCAAAGATTGCCATTTTTAGCATGTAACTTGTGGACAAAATGTTACACTCCTTGAGAAAGTGACCCACAAAGTCTTGACCAGGGAGTCATGATGGCGGAAATCACTAAGCCTAAACTATTCAAACAACAAGGAAACCACCACGTACACATCTTAAACCTGTTTGTTTTTCGCTTTTATTTACAGCTGAAATGTCCATAAACAGGGTTTCTCACATATGATTCCAAAATTTTACACCAAATCATCCAAGTCAACGCTGACTGTTTTCCAGGTAAGTGTAAATATAGACTCAGTCTGATCTCCCAGTCTGCCAGCATTCATCATATTAAAGCTATGACTCAGATCATCCTCTGAGTCATTTCAACTGCTCCTCACAGCCTCAAATAACCTGAAACTCCAGACTCTAATTGGCACAAAAGCTAAATTTTTACTAGCTGGTCTCTTTGTCTCCTGTGTTTTTGCAGTTTAGTTAAGAATTATGGTTCCCAGTGTTCCCAATGAAAGTTCACACAAACAAGGGGCATCAGGACAGGCCAAAAATACATTGTTGAACCATATACAATATTATTATAGTGAATGCAGAACCAAACCAAAATAATGTATACCTCTTATTCCAAAACTTTAACTATTAAGTTCCAGAGATTCTTGGGTGGGCGCTTTTCCTTTTTTCATAACTAAATTGTTGCGTGAATGAGCAGAGCCGATGAGAATAGTGATGTCTAAACTCCTTTTTGCAGCAGCTTCCTCCAGTTTTTATTTTCTTTAATCTAATTTCAATTCTAACCCTGTCTTTGCATTCATTTGAACTAAAGGGCAGGAAACACAGTATGTGCCATTTAGTGTTATCTCTGTTATCACTCCCACTCACAACCAGTGTTTGAATGTGAGGCGTAAAGAAAAATACCTCCTACGTATTAATGTACTGTTGAAAAAAACATTTGAAATCGATGTTACCTAAAGAAAAGAGAAGAAAGATTAAAAACAGCTCTAATGTGATTTTCCAGTGGCTTTACAAAATGCATCAGCAAACTGTTGTACAGCAAAGAGGGGGCTTTGTTGACAACAGCCTCTGCAAATTCAATACAAATGTAGTTAAATCAAAACTACATTTCTGGGCTTTCTGGGAACACAAATCATGCTTTTAATTTCCAATAAAAGGAGAACTTCTCATCTTGGGGAGGAGAGTCAAACTGAATAACTTTCCACAGACCAAACAAACACAAATTGGCCAATTTTATGACAAAGGAAGATGAAGTTTTAACTGCAATGTTAAATTTATGGAAGATGGTAGTTGAAACAGCATCAAGAATCCCACTACAAAACTTTCCCCTGGTAGCATAACTGCTTAGCAACCACACAGTTACATGAAAACACTGTCAATGTTGAGCTTCACTTTAACACTGCAAAGAGGAGATGGTGTGTAACAGATTATAGAAGGCACATCAGCCAACTAACATTAAAGTATACTGTTAAATCATGAGGTAGGTAAGGACAAATTATCATTTCTGGCCTAATGAGGAAAAAAAATCTGCTGGTATCATTGTTTGGACAATACTACATAGAAATAACTAGCTAATAACTAATAACTTTGTGCTAAAAACTAATGGCCAGACTTTGATTACATTCGCTGTGGTGATTCATGGCTAATTGCCATTCAAATTACTGAGCAAATTCATGCTCTCAAAAGGATGAACCATTTTACTCATAAACCACTCTAAGGTCAAATTGTCTTTATACATGTGAAATCTTAAATTCTGAAAATACTTATATCAAATACTTAAGAGTGTTTTTCTTTACTACATGGGGAGTTCACCACTGGACTCACTCTATGATGTTTAATGGCTTAGAGTGTGGGCTTTACCTAAATCCTTCCTTAACATTTAAAACCTGTGGAAACCTTGAGCCATTGCAGAAGCAGACCTGCCAGGAGGAAAAACTTCTCTTAATGAAAATTTTATGTGACAATGTCCATGCATGTGTGTGTGTGTGTGTGTGTGAGAGAGAGAGGGCAGGTTGTGCTATACTATATACCATTAGGAGAACTCACCCTGTGGTTGCAGTTTGGAGAATGAATGACTGGTGTGTAGAAATGGATATCCACCCTGACCCC